>NW_010238186.1:0-5898 GCF_000690775.1 Eurypyga helias | reverse complement strand
ATCACGGCCGTGTAGCCGGCGCGGTTCTGCAGGTCCAGGCGGCACACGCCTGGCGGGCGATGCACCACACGGGGGAAGGATTCAGCCCCGCGATGGATTGGCCGGAGGGAATGGGAAGCAAAGAGGAAGTTATAAAATGTCTGGTACTTTACGTTCCCAGAAACAGGAGTTTCCATAATCACACAGGAGTGAGATCTATCTTCCTTAAGTACCTAGTCTCATGAGCTCAGCATCCAAGGGCCCTTGGTGCTACCCATTGTTACAGTTAATTACAATTGCTGAGGACAACTCAATTAATGTTTGAAGACCATAACCAAAAAAAAGAAAGGGGGGTGGGGGTGTGTGTGGATAATTAATCCCTTGGGCACAGGCCAGTTGTGGAGCTGTAGGCTGTTCGCTTCGACTCCCGCAGCAAGGGAGCAGGAAGGTGCCTGTCACCCAATGGGCACTGTACAGCCGACCTGGCCCTGTTCCGCTCCCTTTTCACCTCAAAGAGCCCATTCCCAACTCCACCACGAGGAATGAGCCAAGTCTAACAGGCGAGGGCTCGGGTCCAGCCTTGCCTGGGGACCCGGCCGCCTCGGGCACTCAGCAGCAGGAGGGGACGAGCCACGGCAGCTTCCTGCGCGTCTGCGGCAACGATGGGGTTATAGATGCGTATGATAATCTGCCATTTCCCTAACGTCTAACAGATTGTCTGGCCCAGGAGAAAAGGCCAAAGCGCCGTTATTCTTCCTGAGCGCGCACGCTCCTCCCCCACAAGCTCAGCTGAGATTGTTCTTTCTTTGCAAGTGAGCTGAAAGTTCAGTAGTTTAAAATGGAGTTTTCTGTGGCGCTGGGGGTTTGTTACGCTCTCAGGAGTCTGATTCTCCAGCCATGACGTGGCACTTGCTGCTACACGAAGCTGGGAAAGCCAACCCCATCCTACCTGGGCTGGGGCCATGAGAGACACCCCTTGGCCACAGGGACCCCGGGCTATGCCCAAAGTCAGACGGCAAACCCCTCGTGTCAGGGCTCTGAGGGCACTAATGAGCCTTAATGTCCCTGAGGAGCCTCAGCTGGGACCCCCACTCACACCCACAGGCCCAGGGCCAAGCTGTGGGGGAGGATGCTGATCTTCACATCATCCATGTCTCCTGGGTGGATCTTGGCTCAGTGCTTGTATCTGGGATGACCCTTGGCCCTACACTTGTATCTTGGATGGACCTTGGCCCCACATCTGTCTCCTGGACGGACCTTGGCCCCATCCTTGTCTCCTGGATGGCTCCCTTGCATGCACGTTGTAGCTGGTCCCCAGCCCCACCTCTGTCCCATCCCCTTTTGCTCCTGACTGAACTCCCTGGCAGGAACCCGGACGTCATTCACTCTCTGCCATGTCTGGGACTGTTGCTGGGACCCCATTACCTGACTCTGCCCACCACGATCATCCCCTGTGGGACCGTGCCCCATTGGCAAGAGTGACATAAAGCAACTTCCACACCCAACAAAAGCCATGGCTGAGCAGAGTGGCTGTTCCTACCTGTGTCTAGCAGGAGCTTTGCAATCAGGAAGTTGGAGTGGGAAACGCTGTAGTGAAGAGCCGTGTTGCCATTCCTGTCGGCCAGGTTGACCACCATTGCCAGGAGCTGGGGCTGGATGGCCTCCAGTGCCTCGAGGTATGCTGCAACCACCTCCGCGCTGGAAGACTTGCGGCTCGACACCCGGAACCACTCCTGGCAGACGGTGCTCAGGACATGCCGCTGAAAACACCAAGGGCTCACAGTTATTCCTGTGGTAGTCATCCTGCAAACCCGGCACTGCCCCGGCTCCTCGCCCCGTGCCACTTCATCCTGTGCTCTGGCATCCCCCAGCTGGTATTTAGCTTGTGGGTTTGGGATTGCTGCTATAACTTAATGGGGAAAGGAATTTCCTGTGGTAACTTGAATGAGTAAGCACAGAAAGCCTTCCTCTTCCCTTCTCTTTTTTTTTCCCCCCCCCCCTCCTTCTCCTTTTCCTTTCTTTTTGGCTATTCTAAACTGACTCAGAGGTCACCTCATCCCCCTCTCCTCACAAAGCTGTCCATGGCATGGTAAGGCACAGCCTGCAACATGCCGTCAGGATAATCTTATCCATTAAATGTAACAGAGAGCAGAAACCGTGTCAGAAACGGGACTGAAAAATATCTGTACCAAATGCTTGTCGCTCGTGGTCCTGATTTCTGAGAGGTGCTTGCTGAGTAGCTGGCAGTCGGCAAGGAAATCTTCAGAGGGTTCGCATCTAAAGGGAAAATATGTTTGTAAATCCGTCACAAGACAGAACTTGCAGGAGGTACTGAAGCAGGAAGGAGAACACGCAGTGTGGGTCGGAATACGTTCAACACTTAGTCAAGTGCTTAACTCTGTGCATACAGGTCTTGACACAGGTTTCAGGTACAAAGTTAAGCACTTAAGTAGTGTTTAAGTCCAGAATCCCAGCTGTGTACAGTCAACTTCATCTGTTACAAGAATCCATAAACTGGGGAAAAAAAAAAATCCTATTCCTGAATCTGCAAATAACTTGAGTGAGAAACTTTACATGAGAGGGGAGAAATGAGCTAATTCTCACCAAATGTGACTCACCCATCTTTTCCACAGTCAAGCACAAGGCCTGAATCAATCCCCGTTACATTCTGTACTAACTCAAAAAATATTCAGCTCCTTAAAGCCTTTTCCCATGGCTACAGGTCAGCAGCTGCCTTTCCACCGAGCAGATGAGCCCCAGCCCCGTAGCAGCGACCGAGCGCAGCGCCGCGCGTCCTGCAGCTGCAGAAACGTGACGGAAAGCACCATCCCTGTCTGTTTTCTGGTTACCTGTCAGCATTCTGTTGAGGCCAAGGTGCTGCTGCCGCCGACGGCTCCTGCAGGTCATCATCCTCACATCTCTCCTGCGAGGAGGTCCCCGATGAAGCCCCCTCAGTTTCATCTCCAGCTTTCTCCTCCATGGGCTCCAAGTCGTCGGCTCTTCTCTCCGTCTCGCTCTCCACGTCCCCGTCCGATGGGCTGTCTTCACAACTTGTGTCTTCGCTTGAAGTTGTTTCGTAGCTATTTGAGGACACCACATGTTATTCACCCTCTCCCTGTCCACAACCGCAGGGCCTGACCAAGACTCACAGAAGACCCCACTCCAGTGGGCCTTGGATGAAGCCCAGAGTGATACGTAAGCTAGAAGGTTAGAGCCACAGCCAAACTTGGGGTTAGTCCTTTTTTGGCTTCTGAAGCCAGCAGGAGCGTGACAGAAGCAGTTAATGAGCAGCAGGCAAGGTTACTTCAGGGACTACTCGCTGGTTTGGAGGGAGAGCCATCGCACACACCCCAGCGTGGCCAGGCAAGGCCTGCGGCCTCCCTGCCGGGAGCTGACGGGAAGCCACGAGAAACACGGAACCCGTGGCAAGGTGGGACAGGCGGCATGTCAGCAACCTTGAGGACCGGCAGACAAAAACTGCCTTTGCAGCTCCAGCAAGGCCCTGAGCCCACCACTCGAGCAGCCCTGCTAGAGAGACCTCTCTCTGGTTGTCCAGAACTGTTAATAACAACAGCCTCTTCCACAAGACGCAACACTGAGGGATTCCCGGGCTTTTCTCAGACCGCTCAAGATTCCTCTCCTCGCTACAAGTCGTACCCATTTCAGCGACTGTTGGTAGAAGCTCTGCACAAGAGCGAGTAACACCTGAGGAACCCAACTGCAGCAGCCATCGAGCTGCTGTCAGTCCCCAGGGTGTCCCTCGCTGCACTGACAACTCCAACCTCTTCTACAGGGTTATTACAGCTCATCAGGGCTGGATTAAAGGGGGAGAAAAGAGGCTCCATTTCAATCAGCCTTTTAATCAAGCGGTTTGGAGGGGAAAGAGGGAAAAAGAAGAGACTTCTTCAGCGACACAGAGGCCATCACACGTGAAAAGGCAGTTTTATGTTCTGGACGGATGCTTACCCACCATTTACCCCAACAAACTGAAGATTCTTTTTGGTCCCATTGCCTCCTGCATGGGGACCATAACCTTTCTTTTTCATGATAGATTTAAGACTTGTTGCTGGAGAGATTTCTAGCAAAATACAAAATAATAGATTAATTAAGCCGATGTGCCGTAATTGTCAATGATTATTCCCAACCTCTAGCAACAAACTACAAATCGTAACTGTAAGCATCTTACTTCTTCGTAGCAGATTCTTTCTATATGTCCTGCAAAAGCATGGATGCACCTGGCCACAACCTGAACCTGCCCTGCTGCCTTTAAAATACGGGTCTCAAACATCTCCAAGGGACTGGGAACATAAAGGAAGCGACTGGGAATTATATACGTGTCCCATATATATAAGTGGGCTTTACACTTGCAATCATGTTTTCTTTTTCATTTTTTTCCAGTACTAATGTATTGGAAATCTCCTCTATAAATCCTCTATAATATATGGGTGAGTCCATCGGAGTCTAACAGTCTCACTGCGTATTGCTTGTAAGTAATAGGTCACTTATCTATTTGCAAGGCCCCCTCCAGCCGTGGGCAGGCAGCCTTCGGTTTCTGGATTCTAATCTGCAAATAACCTACAGTTATTTTAGCTGAACGGCCGAGTGGGGACAGGTCCCTTCCCAGCCCAGTTAGCCTGAATTGGTTCTGGTGAACTTCATGCTGATTTACCCCAGATGAGCATGAGTCCCATATTCTTGCAAACTGAGATATCCCACCCAATTAAGAAAAATGGTTATTTGGTGGGATAGCCCCAAGTACGGCCAC
This sequence comes from Eurypyga helias, assembly GCF_000690775.1. Lineage (NCBI taxonomy): Eukaryota > Metazoa > Chordata > Aves > Eurypygiformes > Eurypygidae > Eurypyga > Eurypyga helias. The sequence continues at coordinate 1,154 of NW_010238186.1, read as the reverse complement.
TTTTGGAAGCTGATCCTGTGCAAAACTGGGCCACAGATTTATCAGCTCCCCCAGGGTTTTGTTTGGGTTTTTTTTCAAATCACACAGCTTACTATGTGCAGAGATTTGCCTTTCTCATACGTGTTTAGAAGGGGCTATTTCTGATCTGACTGATACTAATTATACCACAGAGCTCCGCTGCATCACCCCTGCTCAGCGCTGGAATAAATGGGAGGAGCGTTGGCCCGGGCACATTGAAACCTAGGCCGATATTATTTACCCAACTGTTGATAGTGTGTGTTGGAGTTCTCCTTGTCCGCGGGCCCTTGCGTAGAGTAGGCAGACAGCAGTGAGTTTAAGGAATTAACTAACTGGTTCTGAATGGAGCTGAGCTTGGAGGCCGGCTGTTTAATCGCGCTCGCTAACTCGGGGTAGCCGTGCTCCAGACACAGCCACTGCTCCTGCAAAAGCTCCTGGATTTTTTTTACGTATTGGCTGATGGGGTCAACAGCAGGGAGATCCTCGTGGTCAGGGGGCCCTTCCTCTTCTCGCCCATCTTGAGGTTTATCTTCGCCAAAGCCAGCCTTGTTTTCTCCTGCGTTTGAGCCAATTCTTGTTCCGCGAGAGCTTTCTGCAGCCACCGCCTGAGCAGCGAGGCTCTGGGTGTCGTAGTTATGCCTGTGATTTTGATTGTCATCGCTGAGGTGCTCATCAATCTTCAGTTGGGTGAAGCACGGTGCATGAAGGCCGGCCTCAGTGTTGGCTTCACCGAAGTCTCCGGGTCCGGTGCAAGTGCCTGCCAGTCCCCGATCCGACCTCTGAGTTCTCTTCCCTGCCTGTCCACGTCATCCGCTCCGTGAACACTACAGCCTATGGATTTGGTGGAGACTGGGATATTTACATTGATGCCTTTGTCATGGGCTTGCTTGGCGCCGGTTACCTGCGAGAGGTCGGTGTTCACCGCAGCATCGTGCAAAGCCCCGCTGCTCCGCCTGGACGGCGGCCTGGCCTCTGTGGTGGTGTCCCGGCAGAGCTGCTCCTCCAGCTGAGCTCTGGAGCTGGCCAGTAACTTAATGCTTCTCTCCTTCTCCTTGATCACATGATCCTGCTGCTCCAGCACTGCCCTGATCCGCTCGAGCTCTTCTTTCTTCTGGCTTAGCTGCTCCTCCAAAGCA
>NW_010238185.1:13219-15114 GCF_000690775.1 Eurypyga helias | reverse complement strand
CGGCCGGCTCATGTTCAGTTTTTCTCATGGTGAGACACTCTGGGGTGCAGGGACACCCTCACTCGCTGGGATTTCCCCTCCCTGGCTTCTATGAGTTAGCAGGGGAATGCTCCGTATTTCTGCTTTCCCCCCCTGAAGTAATTTTCTCTATTTTATGCACATGAACTACTAACCCCACCCCCACCCCGAGCACCCCATCTACCCACCGATCCCGATGCTGACTGGCTCTTGCCGTGATTTATTTTATTAATAAAGACACCCCTTTTCACTGGGAAGAGCTTTCCTTACACAGGAGACAAATGCTTTTAATAAGAACTCAGACAACATCTCCCCTCCTCTCGTACTCTCTCCTGGACTTGACTCAACCCACCAAAACTCAGCTGGACGAGCAAAAACCCGGGTTTCAAGCTGGACCAAGGCACAAGCCCCACAGGGCAGACGTGTCCCCTACAGAATTATTTGGCTAACGATATCAGAAGAAAGGTAATTTCACCAGCAGCCGAGGAAGCGTCAGGCAATCACTTTACCCTCTAGTTTTTCCTCCTGGTGATTCTCTAAAGAAATCAAAGCTACACAGAAGCTGGCTGCCATGTAACTAGTTTTCCGACACCTTAATCTTGGGGGGCAATTACCTCACCTCATCACCAAACAATTCAACGTGCCTGAAGACGGGAAGGAGAGGTGACGGATAGCTCAGTGGCAATTCTTGGATGAAACAGCACATCAAATGTACAATTTCTTTGTTATTAAGATTTAAATACCAGTGGCTGGATACAAACAGCCGTTGTGGAGTTGCTCAGGTAATGGCATTAATACAGACTGTGCGCTATTAGTCACAGAAATTGCAATACCTCCAAGAAATTAAGTTGAAAATTCTGCTAGAGTTTGTGCTGTTTGACTCCCAAGGTACCTGGAGGCTTCCCTTCCCTGATAATAAGGTGAGATTTATTGCTTGTTCTCATTTCATACTTAAAACTGAAACCTGATCTTTGGCTAAAAGATTCTGGGAATTGAACAGTTTCAGTTTCCAGTCACTGATGATCTTTGCCTGTTCTTAAGAGCTCTGCTTTGGTTTTTTTTTTTTCCAAGAACAAGGCTTTGGTGCATAGTTCACTGCAGATAAAGCCAACTGAGTTACCAGAACACACTCACTTCTGGAGATCTCAGTGGAGATTTGTCATTACACCCCTGTGCTTTGCCGTAACAGAACTTCCTTTTTTTGAACTAAAACCCAACAACGATGCCTCCAAGGTGTCCCCTGGGCAGTCACGTGGACGTCCAGGCACTCTCACTTTCTCCATTGCAAGTTCAAGGTGCCTGTAAGCAGCTCGAGCACAGAGCCAAGCCTAACTTGAAGCGGGGGGTACATTCTGCTGCCCCTGGGATTACGTGGTCTTCACCCGGGGCAGCAGCCTCCTCCCACTTCTCTGCTTGTTTCAGCATCACCACAGCCAGAAAACACAGCTGGAATATCAGAAGGAAAGCACCACCTCTCCTTCTCCAGCCCTTTCTGGAACCAAGAGCCTTCCTTCTCCCATTTATTGACATGAAAGAATCAATTTTTGCTATAATGCAATTTTCAATATACAAACACACTTACGAAGCAATGAAACCTGCAACTGTGCCAAACTGAACCCAGACCGACAACAGGACCCCTCCTCTTTACATTCTTTCTCGAACGTGCTCCATGGGGCCCAGGGCTTTTGTCCTGGGCTCCTTCCCTAATAACACACCACCGTCCCATCCGTCCCTACCTCTTCTGCTCCCTCTGATGACTTCTTCCCTCTTACGTTACAGTGACAGTGGCCACACAGCTCCCTAGAGCAGCAGGACGCAAGTGAATCTACTCCTTTCCCCTCCCAGACTGAAGGAAAAGGAAGGGAGGAGTAGGGAAA
>NW_010238185.1:10119-13209 GCF_000690775.1 Eurypyga helias | reverse complement strand
AAAGCCACTAGCCGGCGCTCAGGACACCAGAGCCTTTCCAGAGCTGCAGTCCCTGATTCCGAAAGCATGCAGAGAGATAACCAAGCATTACCTTCATGACTGGCTGAGCAAAATACTTGGCACTCCAGTCACAAAACCCCGTCTGCACTGTGGCCGAAATGAAGCTTTTGTGTCCGACGGCATCATCGGCATCGTCAGTTGTCTGTCCGGAGAGAGAACAGGATGTTAACCCTCGTCCCTCCCAGTCACGTGGGCCCGACGCGCACCCAGTGACACCCCGATTGCCTTCAACACATCGCCGGGCAGAAAAAAGCTCAAACACACTGCCAAGGACGTGAAAACTTTCACGTCCAGCTCCGAGATCCCTGTCGTCACACTGACTGTTCCGAAACGCGCACGTCCCCTCATCTGCACAGCACGAGACTTGATCAGCTACTGGATGAATCAGGGCTGAAGCATCGGTGCATCATCGACATGAAATCCCAGGATGAGTTTTCTCACGGTCTCCCAAGCATCTGGCTGGAGAACCAGTGGAGCGGTGGGGATGACTCAGGATGAAGCACAGCCGGACGCAGCTTCCCATCAAGGACACATACGCACGGAGCGTCTGCTATGCAGCACAAGGCAGCCGAAAGGAAAATGGGAAGAGCACTCCCTTCACCCAGGTTCCATCCGTGTTTTCTGAACTGTGACCCAGGCTGGTGCTGCCAGCCCTAGGAGAAGCAAAGGGGTTCCTGCTGGGGTTCCGACGGTTTTGGCAATCACTCTCCACCGCCGGCAGCCCCTGTGAGGCCGCTCGTTAAGGAAAGGCAGAAATGCCAACGTAAGAAAAGAGCAGCTACTTCTGCAGAGTCAGGACACCCGACGCGTCCTGCGGACTGTGACACACACGGCCCACCGCTGCAGCCCCTTTCACAGCAGCAGGCGGGAGAAAGGGAGGGTCCGTGTCCCCCCAGGCTCTGAGCCTGTTCAGGTTCCGCCCATCCAGAGCCAGCACCAGAAAAATCCTGGGAAGGTGCTGAGGTAGAGGGAGTCAAAACCATTGCCAGGCGGCTGAATCCCAAAGAACACTGACCACTGGGAAGCGCAGCCTCTATCTTCACGCGACGGCCACGAGCACGCCCGAGCATGCTCGCTGTCCGACACGACGCGTCCCAAGGCGACGTTCGGAATCCTCCGTGCGCACTGAAATCTGACCGATCGCTCTACTTGGCACCGCGTCGGTCCTTCACGCTTCCCTACATGGAAGAGTGCCCGGGACCCGACGACTGCCTTCAGGATGCTAAAATGCAGGCACACCCCTTGCCTGCCGAAAAGGAGTCACTGCCCTTCCTCCCAGCTGTTCACCCATCAGCTCTCCCAGCAGGGCAACCTGCCACGAGCTCTGGTCGTCCTACTAAGGGTCCGGGCTCCCACCCCCCTTCTGCATACGCAGAGGGGCTGCCAAGCACGGGGTGGGTAGGGGCTGCGGGAAAGAAGGAGAATGTTCCGGAGCAGGAGCCCCCGTCAGCCTCCTGAGGGGAACGCTGGTTTGTATGCTAAAGGAAGAGGAATCTTCCCATTTTTCCTCGCTGGTTCCTGCTTTGCTGAGGTTGGAGAATGTGAGGTCACGGATCTGCATTATCACTTTGGCAGAGAGATGTTTATGAAAGAGTAAACAACTCTGATTAAACAGTTCTCAGTGGCAGCAGCAGTGAGCAACGCCCTATCCAAAGCTCTCAAACAAAATCTAGCCTGAAGAAAAACAAATTAATCGGTTTTGGTGCCACTGGCCGGAGCAAGCCGCTCAGGAAGTGAGAGCAGCTAGAAGCAACCAGGAGATACACCGAAATAAAACACAGAGAGCAGAACGTGCAGCAAACCCCAGTGCTGCAGTCAGATCTGAAACCCCAGGGATGTAGTCAGATCCGAAAGGAAAGTCTCCTTACCTGCTCCGGCCCTTTGTCAAACATCTTCCTCGTCCTGGGGAACTGGTGGGAGTGGGGGGTGTACTGCACCCCCATGTTGCCGACGTTGGCGGGTCTCACGGATGCGATGTCCCGACTGACGGGTTGTTTCGTCACGTCGTTTGTCAGGCTGGAGCTGCTCGTACTCGTGGCTGGAGGTGACCCTCTGGGGAGCCGAAAAGAGGGAAAGGATTTAGGTATCGCTGGCCATGAGACGCTCGGATGTGAATTACGTTGCTTTCACTTTGCCTCTTTCCTGTACGATTTACACTTGGCTGCTGTGCTTCCTCTACAAAGCCTAAAGACAAATCCCTCCATCCCTCCAAAAGACATACAAGGCCCAAAACAAGGGTGAACCTGGACTGCACCAACTCCACGGGAGGAGGAGAACAGGAACATTTTGGGAACCTGCAGGTCCCACAGCCACAGGCCGCGATGTCTGGCCTGAGGCCACCGGCCAGCTGTATTCCAACAGGGAGAGTGCAAGTCCCGTCAGCCCAGGGACGAGCATTTTAATTTACATGTACACTGAGATTTACCTTATTGCACAGTTACATTATGTCTCAGAAAGCATTAAAACCCCATCACTGTGCAGTTCTGGGCCCTCCGTTCCAACTCTGGATCTTACTGGTGCTCACTGGGGTCACTCGTTAAGAAGTGTGGTGTTTGCTCTTGGAGAACAGGGTGGGGAAATAATCACATTTTCAAATCCCAACTTCGCCCATACCATTATCTCAATTTTGGTTTAGACATGGCTTGTTTATCGTCAGATAACCCTGGGCTTTTATTGGCTGGAAGTGCAGAAAACACAGAGCAAACTCCAGCGGGAAATTCGGACACCACAGAGGTCAGGCCAGAGCGCACCAGTAAAATCAGCAACGGTTGGCTCTTCCTTTCAATTTTCCTTAGATAACTAGTGTGGCTCGTCACCCCTTGTCCTAAAAAGAAATCCAGGAAGACACTCCCCACCTTCTCCCAGAACTTCTGTTCCTCAACACCTCACCGGTGCTGAACCAAGCTACCGAGACCCCGGCGCCGGCTCTGGTGCGGTTAACTGGGGTGGCTGCTCGAGCTGGGGAGGGGGGACCGGCGGGGAGCACCTCGACCCACGACGCAGAAGGTGCTGGGAAGCAGCGCTGGCGCT
>NW_010238185.1:9439-10068 GCF_000690775.1 Eurypyga helias | reverse complement strand
GGGGTGTCGATGATGCGCTGCGGGCGAGCGTTTACTGTTGCCTAGAGGAAAGACAGGGAGAGTCCTGAACAGCCAGGGCTGCGCAAGGCCGGTCGTTACCGCCTGCAGGCGTACCCCTGGGGTTAAATGAAGTTAAGCCCTCGGTGTGCGCGGGTGTTTAAAAATGCGTATGAAGAAAAGCCCCGGCGCAGCTCCCCACACGCAAGATGATTCTACTACCTTTTTTGGCAGAAGACACTTACCAGGAAGGACCCTTGGGTGACTTACAGGGAAATGGCTTTGGCTAACACAGGAGCCTCTTCCCTCCCTCAGACGCAGCCCACGACCTGGGCCAGCACCTCGCCGCCGGTGCCGCGGGGCAGGCAGACAGCCCGGGGGGTCCCCGCAGCAGCCAGCCTCTCCCCCCGTCGCGACAGGGGGCTGCAGTTCTTACCGCCACCCTAAATCAAGCACTGACCCTGATTTCAGAGTCAGAACCCTCCTCGTAAATCCAGCAGCTGCCTGAAACTGCCTCCCGGTGCTGCTCCATCTCCCCTGAGGAGCCGAGCTTTGCCGGAGCTCTGTAGGGGATGCCCGTTCCCGCAGCACCATGTCCACTCTACGGGGTTGGCAAGGGATGGGTTGCTTCG
>NW_010238185.1:0-9341 GCF_000690775.1 Eurypyga helias | reverse complement strand
CACTCAGCCTCCAGCTAGAGGAGACCCGTTTCTGAAAGAGCCAGGGCCTTACTGCCCTTTCTCCTGGGGAAGGCCCCACACGCCAGCCAGGGAAAGGCAGCCACAAGTGCTACATCGCCCGCTCGCACCCTGCAAACATGGTTCCCCTTTACAAAGGAAGAAGTCTTCCCTTGCTTATGGGCTCCTTCCCTCCTCCCTCCACATCATTCGCCTTCTGTGGAATGTTTGAAATTTCTCATGGATTGAATTCACAGAACGGAACGGTTTGGGTGGGAAGGGACCTTAAAGCCCCCCCAGCCCCACCCCCTGCCATGGGCAGGGACACCTTCCATAGCCCAGGTTGCTCCAAGCCTCATCCAGCCTGGCCTTGGACACTCCCAGGGATGGGGCATCCACAGCTTCTCTGGGCAACCTGTCCCAGTGCTCCCACCCTCTGCGGGAAGAATTCCTTCCTGATGTCCCATCTCCATCTCCCTCTTTCCGGTTAAACCCGTCACCCCTTGTCCTGTCACTCCCTGCCCTTGGGAAATAACATAAAGGAAGCCCCCGATGGGCCTAAAAAACCTGGATACAGCTATCCCACAGGCAAGACTACTTCTGTCACCTCTCTGACCATCAAGAAAATCCAAATCTCGCCACACCAGAGCTGACTGGGGCCCTGGGGTGACAGCCCCAGGGCTTGTGTTCAGCTAAACCCAGGCCACACGCGGTAACACAGCAGCTACGGAAGCACGGAGCGCTCAAGAGCGGGAGCTGTGCGCGTGGTCGTCTGGAGCGCAGACAGCTCACGAGCCTTTCATAGGCTAATACTTCACAAGGCAGAACCAAGGACCAGCCTGACCAACAGGCTCTGTCTCTGCACTGTCTGCCACTGAGAAATCGGAGGGGCTGGTGCCTGGGAGACACCAGTCCTCTCCCTGCGGGACCCAAAAGGCCGTCTGAGACCACCGCCACTTCTCCCTTCCTCAAACAACCCCGTGAGGGTTTCGCCTCCCTCGTTTCGGCAGGGTTCGGGCCCTCCTCAGCATCCCTTGTTTGGCTCCAAAGCGCAGGAGCGGGGATGACTGTCACCGACACCGCAGCAAGCACCGGCTTGCCACGGCTGGGGGGCAGGTGCCATGCCCCCCCATTAGCCCATCTGCCCCCCGAGCTAGCCTCCTCCTCCTCCGAGACAGGCTCATTGCCTGCGTTATCCTCCCCCTTTTCCTACGGGGGTGGTAGGGTCCTCCCCTCTCCACCACTGGGGAATGCAGTGGGGTCTGGCCAGCGGCCGCTACTACACGGGGCTGGGGCAGACGGTCACACCACAACGATGGGAAGAAAGTAGAAACGAGTTAGGAACTGGTGACATACGATCATTTGAAACTAATGTTAATTAGTCACAGAAGGCTCAGTTTTAAGATTCTTGCAGTCAGGTCCCTGTCACCTGAAACAGGTCAGGTCAGCTCATCTCGGAGCAGAGGGACAAGGTCAGCGAACGATGATTTGCTGAAGGGCTACAGAGAGAGGATTCCTCTTCCTTGGGAAAACAAAACAGCCGTTCCTTTTCGGAAGGCAGCGAGCAGCGCGAGGGCTGCAGCTCCGCGCCATCACAGCGCGTTTTGCTGGAGGCAGCAGCTCCCCGTTTCCTGGGGATTTGCTCCTCTGCCAGTCAAACCGTCTCCTGTCGGGGTGGGGGGAGATGGTAATTCATGATTTTGCAAATTGACTCCAGGTTAAAGAAAAAAAAAAAAGCAGCACACTGTCAGAATGACTTGCTCATACAGAGAGAAGCCTGTAGCAAGGATGGCTGTCATGGAGGAAGAACTCCTGGGATAATTCAGCCTCAAGCCTGCCATTAGAAACAGTCAGATGAAGCAAATTTTCCTTAATTAATTGTGATTTCAAAAAGTCTTAAAAGGCCAACGCCGATTACCGGGGCCTTTCTGTTTGTTTTGGTGCTTGCAAAAAGCACGGTTTGGATCTTTTAAGAAGATCAGGCTGGGGATGAGAGTTGTACTACTGCAATCTGCATCATAAATACAGCCTACAACACAGCCACCATCTGCGTGAGAACCGGCGATGCCTCATCAGCCCGTGGAATAGAAGGGTGTATTTCACATCCAGGAAGCACGGACGCCTGTGCAACCTACTCACCGGCTGCTCAGAAAGACACCACCCTGTTTAAAGACCAGTGGAGATCTCCTACAGATAAAGATCCGTATTCACGGCGCCGTTAAAAAGTATGGGATAGGACCGCTCCCATTGGAAAACAAAATATTCCGCTTGAAATTCAGGCAGCGCCAGGCAAAGAGCTATTTTACAAAGGCAGACGCGCCGTTCGGATGTCCGCAGAGTCACAAACTCACGGCATGGCCCCGGAATTTGCCGCGGGGCGTTACAAAGCGTGGCGCTATTTACTCCTCCCGAGCCTGCCAGGGCACCCAGGGCTCGTGGCACAACGCCCGTTCAGAAATCATACCTCGGCAGCACTTTCAGGCTAAATTTGGTTCTCCAAAGCCGGAGCTGCAGTTCACCGATGCCACCCAGAAGCCTGAGCCTGCTGCTGATTCCTTCGGGTCTTCCAGCCAGGAAGCCCAACCGTAACGGGCGATGGCGTACACGCCGCAGTGCGGTCCATGTTCCAAAAGGAAGCCCCTCATTCCCTGAACTTCCCATTCACTCCAACAGAAGGACTAAACCCTTGAAGTGCTTCGCTTCACCTGAAGCAGTGTTTTTGTTTAAACGGGAAAATCAACTTTTGGTTCTGTTCAGTGATCAAATTCGAACCGCAGAAGGGGAACAGAGCAGCCTGCACACGCTGGGAAGAGCAAAGCCCCGCGGAGCATCCCGGCTGCTCCCCTTCACGGCCAGCAAAGCTCCAGTAGTGCCAAGGAAAGGTCTCAGGGCAGAGTTAGCAAACGTTTAATTGTTACTCATTTGCATCACACATCAGACAACTCCTATAATCTGCCTGAGCTCACACCAGCAGAGCCACGGGGCTGTAAATCCTGGCAGCGCCGCTCACGGCAGAAGCTTTGTCCGTAATGAAATGAATAAAGGCCAGATCCGAACCCAGGAGCCACCGTTTTGGTGGGCTGTTGATGGGCTGGGTTTTTTTGGCCCTGGCAAAGCAAAGCCCACGGTAGCACAAAGTGCCCAGCAGTTAGCCCATGACGGACACCACTGCCCAAACTGCTGGACAAACCGCAGGCTTAAACACTTTCCTTCTGGATCTTCCAGCTAAGGCAAAGAAGAACAAATACGTTTTGCTCACTGAAGCATCCCCAGATAAAAATCTTTGTGAACGGGAATGCTTCTTGGATTGCTTAGCAAAACCATTTGAAAAGCCATCGCCTCAGGAAGCCGGGGATGGAGCAGCTGTCGGAGAAGCGGAGCACGAGATGCATGACACCCATCCACTTGAGTTTTTGGACTCCTTTCAGTACCAAGACTGGTCCAACCTTGTCAGAATCAACACAGAATTTACCAAACTGGTCATAACACTGACTAGGGCTGTCACAACAGAGGGATTCCAAGTCCTGCTGGCTAAGCAGCCCAGCGCAGCGCTGGGCACAGCAGCAACTTCATTAATATTTATACATCTCCTTCCGCTAGCAAGGGAGTCAAGTCCTGAAAAAATATTTCAGAGAGGAAAAGCAGGTCTGGTTCCTCTTCATGTCCTTTTTGATCCCACAGTAGGAGCAACATTTCATTTTGCCAAGGGCCTTCCAAAATACAAAGCTGAAACAGTCTCATGCATCTTGAGCAGAGCGAGGGACATCTTTCACCTTTTCCTTTTCTTTTCACCTCAGTTTGGCACCTCCAGCCTGACAGCGATTTGTTGTACACCTCAATCCCCAGGAAAGGGCTGATATCGGTGCCCCCACTGTCAACCTCTATCCCAAACCCCAGACGCTACCCCTCACTGACACACACTTAACGACAAGAGGTCAAGTAAGTAACTGGTTTCCCAAGAGAAAATCAGATGTAAAAGCAAGGAATCTCTAAGGCATCACAATGGCAGCACACAATGCTGGCATCTCTTAGGGCAACTCCAGCTCCGAAGCCCAAGGTTTAGGGCTATCCGCTGGGAATGGTCAGTAAGAGAGGTCATCTTGCATTGCAATGGCTCATGGTCTCGATGCTAGAGCAACCAGAAAGCGCGCGGGAGGGACTGCGGTCCGACCGCTTTCCGACACCGCCGACTGGGGCGGGGAGGGGGGAAGGCAGGTTGGTGAGAAGATGTTCTGGGGTTGGCCTGGTGCTTCGCTTCAGGCGGAAGGTGAGGGTGCGTCTGCAGCTCCCCAGGCTGGCGATAAGGAATCGGCAAGTGACGGCAGCCTCCAGGGACATCTTGTCACCCTTGGAGGATGGAATGTGATGAGGATGGTGGTTTAGGCCTGGGTTGAAGAGGTGAGGAGTGGCGGGGTGTCTGCATGCTGACTCACATGTACTAGTTCACCTGGGTTGGAGAGCCGTTGTGGCTTCAGTCTGCAGGCCAGTCCCACTTGCATAATCTAAATCAGTTTGCAAACGGACAATTTAATGAAGTGTATTTAAGGCTTCTCCCAGGGACTGATCTAGATCAGTAGACTTCCAGACCAGACCTACTGTCTAAGGTCTGTACCCAATCCACACCCTGAAACAACCCCAGGCCCTCCCCCATTTATGTATTTTACCTGATCAAGAGTTCACATGAGCGTTTATCGCCTCGAAGCATTAAAAGCTCCTTCCGCAACAGATCCAGACGGAACTGGCACCGCTCACCAGAGCCCTCCAACGGATCTACTCACTTCAGCCTACCTACGCCCTGCCTACGCGTGAAAAAAGTTAAGGTCCAAAAGCCTCGCCGAGCCACCCGAGCACGGAAGGGCATACCTTGTAGGCAATGCTGTTGAGAACTTTCATGGCCAAGTCGGAGACGTCAGGATAGGGGTCGGCAGCTAGGTGAAGGAGCACCCTCCAAATCTGGGTATAGACGCTGTTGAAACTCACACCTAAAATAACAAAAAGCAAACCAGTCACCGAAGCCCCACCGCACATGACGATCCATCGACGCCAGCCTTGACCTCACGTGAGAAAATTCATCAGAAGCCCAAACATCACAGTGACACCGGAGAAAACACCAAGAGAAGAGCTCCCGGACACCCTACGTGGGCATTTTGCCTCCCTTTTTGTGAGCTCTGCAAGGGCTTGTAAAATCAAAGGGGGAGAAAGCAAAATAAATTCAAGACTGAAATCCTGAATGGTGTAAAACCACAGGTACTGGCCTACATTCTGCGGTAACTCTGCCTGCTGGTTTAAGCATTAACACTGATGGTGCAGGGGTTGGACGCTAAACATGAGGCTTTAGGACCTGCACTGTTATGTAGCTGCACGTCCCGCTCCGTCTCTCCTACTGACATTCCTACCAAATTCCTCAACTGCCAACCTGTTATTGAATATGAGGCTTTAGGACCTGCACTGTTACGTAGCTGCACGTCCTGCTCCGTCTCTCCTACTGACATTTCTTCCAAATTCCTCAACTGCCAACCCGTTATTGAACGAGAGCATCCGCCGCCGGGGATCCCAGCAGAAGGGACAGACAGACCCCAAGTACAAAGCACACTAATAAGCACTTGCCACGACTGACCGAATCACACAAACGTTTTATTTTGCTGCTTTTCAGGCGACTCTTTAATTTGTTATTCTTTCTTCTGACCCCCACGGCATCTAACGGTTGTAAGGCTGGTGTCTGGGAGTCAGGCCGTTTGGACAATACTGAAGTGGCTGCGCTGACAGAAAAAAAGGAACTAAAATAGGGATTTGAGATGAGTCACAATCAATGGTAAATGACAGCAAGCTGTTACCGCGCTTCCTTCTGTGTTTCTGGAGGCATCTGAATATACAGAGTTGTTAGGAAGAAAGGGTTCCCTGGTCAACAAGCTGCTTCTCACCCTGTGTGGCTACTGAACCTGGTGCTCAAGCCAACAGAGAACAGGCTTGGGCAGCCCGTTTTGAACTCTGGCTGAAGAGGGGGAGCAGCACCCGGCGACAGGCTTCGGGAATAAGCACGCTGCCCTCCATCCGCCTGGCTGCGAGCCGAGGGAGCCCCTCTGCTGCCAGAACCACCCCCCAGTGTGTGAGAAAGCATTCTGCGAGATGGAAAGGCAGTAATCAACCCCATCCTCTCACCTGCCATCTGACATCCGAAGGGTTTTCCCAGTGGCGTCTACTGAGGAGGTTTTCACCCAGATATGTTTAGGACCGCAGCGCCGAGACAGTGCTGCCCGTTGCTGGGGGGTACCTACGCTGCCGATTGCCAACCCTAACCTTGCCAAGATCGCTAAGACGCAGGGCCTGACGAAGGTAAACATTAAACCCCCCCAGGAAAACCGAGAAGTCGCTCGTCTGTGAGCACGAGCAGCTATCGAGATACGCGGAGTCGAAGGGTCTGTCCTGCTTACGCCAGCTGAGGACAGAGCCCACAGCGCAGGGAATCGGCACGGCGCGGATGGGCTGAGCAGAACCGGGCGGAGCAGGTCCAAGTTCAGGTTTTGGCCATCACAGGCAAAACTCAGTGTCTTTGTCAGCTCTCTGTCCACGTTTAACTAAAGGAAACAGCAATACACAATGAAACAAGTCTGCTCGGAAGAGGGTTCAGGCCTCCCAACCATAAAGGAGGGTGACGCAGCGCTTGGCGGTCCGCTCCAGCCTTCCCAGCACACCGGTTCTATGTTTGTGACTGCCACCTTCACCCTGGAAGCTTCTATTCCCATGAAGGGAAAAGGAGGAGGGGAAAGGAGAAAGAGCAAGAAAAGGAGAGACCAAGTGCTACAAAGCTGAGAGAGGAAAAAGCAGCCCCAGCCACCGAACAGCCAGCGTGGGAATGTCATCTGAGGTCAGCTCAGGGCTCTACCTCCTGCGCCTGGTCCTGTGCTGGAAGTTACGTAAGGACTGACGAGAAACCTGAACGGCTTGATTCCTTTCAAAGCCCTTGAAAGAGGGTAAGAGGAAAGGGAGAGAGAGGGGGAGCGAGCGGGGACCCATTAGATTTTCCAGTGTCTCCGATAACCTCACTCATGACGCAGCCAGGGAGAAAAAGCCCGACGGCATCTTTTATTCATCTGAGTGCTGCGAAAAACCCACCCAAACTGACAGCAGAGCCGCGGTGCGGCGAGCCCTCCTTCAGCCAGCAGCCTCCGAAGGGAGCGGAGGGAACCTCTGCGAAGGCATCCCGGGCTCCGAGCCCGTGCTCGAAGGACCGGTCCTTTCTTCCACCGCCCTCCTCCTGCCCGTGGTGGCGTTGCTCGCGGCCCTGACTCCACCGAGTGACACATCCGAGAGAGCTCCTTGTAAAAACCCGAGCTCCCAGGCAGCGGCGCAAGGGGAGGCAGCAGAGGTGGCAGGAGGAGCGGCAGCTCCATTTCCTGCAACGGGTTAGACCGCAAAACATATCCAGGAGATGCAAACAAAGAGCCGAGCAAGGGGACGGGTGTTAATCTAAGCTGACAGCTCTGTAATTAGTCAGACTGATTCGAAGCAGTTAAATGGACCTTGCAGTATAGATTTACGTTTACAAAATGACTCCTCTCTGCTACGAATGTCAAAAATAAATTGCCTTTCTCTACTGACGGCTTTGGGTTTGTTTGCATTTGCGGAACAGTTCAACTTCACCGCACGCATCACGCACCGGCCCTGAGGAGGGGCCTGGCCGGGTCGCTGCGAAGAGCAGAACCAAAAATGGATGGGCTTGTTTACAGGGTCTCCTCCTAATCGCCTGTAAAAATCACCGCGGTGATTTGAAGGCTCTGTCTCCAGACGAAGGTGCAGTTCACCCCCAGCCAAGCCAGCTACCGCACGCCTCGGAGCGGGACAGCTCCGGGAACGCATCAGGCTGGCACGCAGTGAGACGCAGCCAACGTGCTCCAGGTGGAAGGGGACGGATATCTGCATCCCACCCTGGCTATTCCCACCTGCTCTGTGTGTATCCTGCAGGATGCTCCTCTTCCCACGAGCGACACAAGGTCCCGCGAGCGCTACTGGGATGAAGAGAACACCCGAATTCCCGATCGCTCCCTGAACTCTTCTTCCACAAGCGAGGACGGCAGCCCCTTCCCTAGGGGAAGGGCAGACCAGAGGGTTTTTCTGCAGCTGGTGTTTTGCACGGGGCCATGCAAAGGGGTCCCTGCGCTCTCCAGCCTGACGGCGATTCCAACGGCAGCAACCAAAAGCAGCTCACTAGGAAAACGTGCGTTCCCTCAGCACAAGGACTCCCTCTGGACCAGGGCTGTCAGAGCCAGCAGGAAGCAGCCCACTCCAACCAGCCCGTGCTCCAACTCCTTATCGTCTCCATGGAGAATGTGAGGGAGGCCAGGGCAAATAACGGCATGTCGAAGGGGAACATTAGAACTGAGAAAACCAACCACGTTACTCTCTTCCCAGGTATCACACACTGACACTTCTCTCTCCATCCCAGTTTCCCCATTGCACCACCAATCCCACGCAAACTGGTCTCTGGCTCACTTAACTACGCGGCGTTGCCCGTGGCCACGGCATTATGGGAGCGAGATGGAGGAGCCTAATGTTGGGTAGAGAGTATGAATGGACAGGAAACCTCCACATCAAGCTTCCATGTCCCAAAACCTCCCCAATCCCTGGATTTTGCTACTCATAGAATCATAGAATGGTTTGGGTTGGAAGGGAACTTAAAGACCATCTACTTCCAACCTCCCTGCCATGGGCAGGGACACCTTCCACTAGACCAGGTTGCTCCAAGCCTCATCCAGCCTGGCCTTGGACACTCCCAGGGATACTGTTCAAGTATTCATAAATACTGCTGGCTGACCAGTTACTGCTCATTACGTCTGTGCATTTAGACATACAGCCTAGAAGGGGCTTCACCCGTCCCAGCACTCGCCCATCTCCTGCAGCTCACTGCCCACCTACATCTCTCACTTTCCTCTTCCCCGCCGCAGTAACCTCCTGCTGTAACTGTCACTTGGAGGCAGCTCTTCAGAACAAATCCTGTGACACAGCAAATAGTTTTCTGCCCCCCAGGCTCTCCTGCTGGAAAAGAGAGCTATCCCCAACATTTCATCGCTCCAAGATTTATTTTCCTACTTCTTTGATCATTCCTTAATGTAATCTTTCCAGCGATGCTCTCTGCAGGACAAAGACTTTAATCATGCAGTTTGGATATGAATAATCAGCCTCAAGGTATGCAAAACCCCCATTTTAATTCCTTCCCTTTTCCTCTCTTAAAACTAAACTAAAAATTTCCAGGACACTAAGATTGATCACTAGTTGTACAGAAAAAGCAGCAAGGCTCAGCTTCCCACCCAAACGTGGTGCTGTCAACATGCTGGAAGGAAGGGATG
>NW_010238184.1:0-3698 GCF_000690775.1 Eurypyga helias | reverse complement strand
GAGGCACAGCCCTGGCACAGTCTGCGTGTCGCTCCCGCTCCAAGCTCGCGTCTGATTAAAAAAGGGAAAGGCGAGCGGACCCTCGGCCGAGCTGGTGCGTAACAGTAACCCCAAGTGCTCTGCCGCTCGTTAGCGACGTCGCATCGCAGGTAATTGCTTGGGAACCCTCTCCCTGAACTTCCAGATGATGATGCTCCCAACACGAGCGCGGAGCATGCCCGGCATTTGTCTCGGGGCTGCTTATTGCCAACCTCCGAGGGCGTTTACTCTGCTGAAAGGAGCCTGCGAGGTGCTGTGCCGTGCTTGCCACGCGGCCTTCTGAATGAGCCTCTGGACATAGCTTCTCCCTTCCCGGGAAGGTGAGGCACCGTGTCACTGGGGCCAAACCCAAGATGGGGACGGGAGGAGAGGGAAGCAATGCGCAGGTAACTGCTGTGGCGTTAAGTAGGCGCTCTGAGGGGCGGATTGGAGCAGCAGCATCACTGCTTGGCAGCTGCTGGCAGCTTTGGGGACGGGCCGTAGCGGTATAGGTTATGCTGTTACTCCCCCAGGCAGAGGCTGGAACATCCCTCAGTGCCTTCAGGATCGTTTCTTGTTTGAAGGTGGATTCTCCTCCGAGATCTTCAGTCGGAAGTTCTTTCAGGAGATGTTTTGCTCGAGAGCACTGTAACAGAGATTGGCTCGCAGCTTCCCTGTCCTGGCGGTAGCCGGGCTACCTGAGGAAAAGCCCCTCTGCCTGCTCCCAGCTGCGAGGTGCTCGCCGCTGGAGCGATGAGCGGGAGCTCTGCCCGCACAGAGGTCGCCCCTTGCCCGGCTGGGCTCGCACACGAGGTGACCCACTGAGCCATCCCTCATCCCTTTATTTATCGTCCCGAGTGGCCTTTTCCCGTTGCGTTGCTCTTTCTCAGGTGCATGAGGTCACGTTGAACACCGTTATGGTTTTTAATCGCCCTCCGTCTGTGGGGCTCTATAGTCACTTCTGGAAAACTGATGGGAGACTGTTCCTGCTGCATTTGCCTCAAAACTGCATTCCGGTGGCCAACAGGATGGTTTAGCCTGGCAAACGCCTACTGGCACTTGGTGGCCTTGTCTGCTAAGTGACAAGGCTGCCTTCTCAGAGAGTGGGCACAGCTTCAGGGGCTGCAGCACCGTGGCTCTGGAGGTACGGCCGGCAAGCTGCCCCTTGCTCGGAGCCGCTCCCGCTAGTTAGAGCCGGGGGATTTGGAAACAGTGTTTAATGGAAGGAGATCCCTGCTGGCCTCTTCCCCCACAGCCTGTAGGTTTCTCCTGCGAGGGGCTGACACGTGCCATGAGCCCTCTGCTCGCGGCCGTAAGCCCCGTGTCCAGGGGAAGAGGCACTCGTGACACCAAGCCAGCGTTGCTCTGCCCCTCTCCGTACCCGGTGCACGCTGTACGCACGTGACTGCGTTTGAACATGCCACCAACCGCGATTTCTGGGGGGCTGACGACAGAGGAACGGCGTGGGGTGCTCGGCTCTTCCCTTTGCCTTTCGCAGCCGGATTGTTACGTTCCCACTCGTGCTGCTGGAGCTTAGGCTGTCCGAAGGCTTTGCGGGCGCCGGGGCCCATCGCCGGTGCGTGTCCCTGCCAGGGCAGTGCCTGCGCAGTGTTTACATCTTGCGGGGAGCCCACGTGCTGGGGGAGCGGCCGGCAGGCGTGACGGCCTTCTCCCTTCCGGCCTCTCGCTGCAGCGTCGCGGTTGAGAAGCGGTGGCCTTTCCATGCCGGGAAGGGTCTGGTCCTGAGGCTCATCAGCAGAGACAAGCAGAGAATTTGGAGAAAGGGTTTGTCTTCAGCGTCGGGTCTAAGCTGCCTCAGGACACGGTGGTGTTTCTCGGCACAGCGCACCTTCTTCACTCAGTGTTGCACCTTTGTGCTTTCCGGACGTACGTGCTTCGCCTCTCGAAGCTCCGTGCGGACTGACATTGCTACAGAAACAGCAGCTCCTTGCCAGAGCCGATGCCGGGGTGTTGCCCGGAGAGGGAAGCTTCTCTAGAATCCTTCCATGCTTTGGTCCTGGCTGAGTTTGTTTTAAGGCTGAGATCCACAGCCTCACACGTCATTCTGCTTTCTCGTTGCAGGATGAACAGTTTTTAGGCTTTGGCTCAGATGAAGAAGTCAAAGTGCGAAGTCCCACCAGATCCCCCACAGGTACGTTCAGGCCGCGGGGTGGGACGTTGGCTGTTTCTCCTCTGAGATGGTTTTGCCGAGCCTCTCCTGTTCGTTCCATCGATCTCAGCCACGATAAAAGCTACGCCTGCCTTTGCGTTTGGCTCGGTCGGTTTGGACTCTACGTCTGGTCTGTTACGGAACAGGGAAACTCGGAGTAAGAGAGTTACGCTGCTGGAACTGGTGCTTGAAGTGTGTTTTGTCTGTGCCAATTAACTGCAGTGCCTGGGGCAGTGGGAGCTGGGTAACGCTGATCTGACGCTCGGAGACGTGTAACGTGTGCTCTGCGTTCTCTGCTTCCCTCTCAGTGAAGTCGAGCCCACGGAAACCTCGCGGGAGGCCCCGGAGCAGTTCTGACCGAAGTTCAGCTGTCCTGTCAGACTCCTCCTCAGTGTGTTCCCCTTCCAGCAAATCTGAGACCGCATCCATGGAGAAAGTGAAGAAGAAGGAGCTGAAGAGCGGGGAAAAAAGGCGAGGAAGGCCTCCGACGCTCACGAGCGTGAAGTTCAAGTTGTCACAAGTGAAGGACACGCCGGAGGTTCAGAAGGGCAGCAAGGAGGAAAAAGAGAGCCTGAAAAAAATCAAAAGGTCACCGTCCACCACCTTTCAGCAAGCGACTAAAATCAAGAAGTTAAGAACTAGTAAGCTCTCCCCGCTGAAATCCAAGTTTAAGCCTGGGGCGAAACTCCAGGTCGGGAGGAAGAGCGTTCAGATGGTGCGCAGGAGGGGTAGGCCGCCGGCCGCGGAGCGATTAAAGACGTCCTCCACCCTCGTCGTCAACTCGCAGCTGGAGAAACCCCAAAGGATCCGCAAGGAGAAGGATGGCACGCCGCCTCTTTCGAAGGAGGAGAAGGCCGCTGTCAGGCAGAGTCCGCGCAGGATCAAGCCCGTTCGCATCATACCTTCCACCAAAAGGACGGACGCCGCCATCGCCAAGCAGCTGCTGCAGAGGGCTAAGAAGGGGGCGCAAAAGAAGATCGAGAAGGAAGCGGCCAAACTGCAGGGCAGGAAGGGGAGAACCCAGCTCAAAAACATCCGGCAGTTCATCATGCCGGTTGTGAGCGCCATCTCGTCCCGGATTATCAAGACACCCAAACGGTTCATCGAGGATGAAGACTACGACCCTCCTATTAAGATCTCCCGGCTGGAATCCACCCCGAACAGCAGGTTCAGCGCTCCGTCCTGCGGCTCCAGCGAGAAGTCCAGCGCTGCCTCGCAGCATTCCTCTCAGATGTCTTCGGACTCCTCACGGTCGAGTAGCCCCAGCGTGGATACCTCCACGGACTCCCAGGCTTCCGAGGAGATGCAGGCCCTTTCCGAGGAGCGGAGCAATACCCCGGAAGTCCACGCCCCGCTGCCTGTTTCTCAGTCCCCCGAAAACGAGAGGAGAAACAGGAGATTCTCGATAACGGAGAGAAGCTTTGGCCAGCGGACCGCCAAAAAGCTGGCGGCCTTACCCAGCGTGCCGCAGCAGCAGTCCTCCTCCTCCCCTCCTCCCCCGCTGCTCACT
>NW_010238183.1:0-5202 GCF_000690775.1 Eurypyga helias | reverse complement strand
GCACGGGCTGACAGAGCCGCGCGCCCTTCGGCGAGCACAGCAAGGGCACGACTGCAAAGCGTGCGACTTCAAACGCAATGAAGTGGCACTGAAAGCACCACCAGACTAAAGAGGGATGGAGAAAGGATCAGGGCATGAAACGGGGCTGAGCGAGCAGGAGCACTCGCTGCCTCTCCTACTAAGGGACAGTACGGAATGTTATTAAAGGACACGAAGTTGAGGGCAAAGCTCTCCTGTCAGCATCAGGCCCTGGCTTCACACCCACCCTTTGACCCCTCCAGCAGCACTGGAAGCGGCAAGAGAAGGAACAAGCAGTGCAAACTCGGGAGTGCCGTCCCCACATTCTCCCCACTATCCTCTGTTCTGGCTTGCTACCTGTGCTGCCCAGCTGCTGCAGGAGTAATGGCACTGCGGGCCAAAAAGGAGGCAGGAAAGGAAAGGCTGTCTCCCGAGAGCAGAACCTGCCCGGCAGCTTTGGCGTGGGTGCTCAGGGAGGGCACGAAACACCCCGCCGGGTGGGTGCCGCCGGCCAGCCATCGCCTGCCTTCAGCCGCGCTCCCCGGGACTGTCCCCACAACACAACCCTCAGCGTTACCCCTTCTCCCCCGCCTTTGTTTTCTGTCTTATTTTCCCAAACAAGGAGCCGGTGGCGTTACTGGTTTGGTTGAGTAGACGCAGACATCTCCACCAAGCCCCTTATGCCTAATGGGGATCCAAAACTCGCCGTGCAGGGGGATTAGCTTTCCTAACAGCCACGCCGCTCCGCATCAACACGTCTCGTTCAGTAACGATGACTCTCAGCCAGTGGATTTTACTCAGGAAGTTAGGAGGATTCACAACTCCTGTTCTTTAGAACAGGGATTGTCCTGGTACTGTAAGAGGCACAGAGTACGACGACTTGCAGTGGGATCCTTGCACAGCAGAGCTCTGTTGTCATGAAAGCTTTCACTCCTGTTCTTTAGAACAGGGATTGCCCTGGTACCGTAAGAGGCACTGAGTACAACCATTTGCAGTGGGATCCTCACACAGCAGAGCTCTGTTACCATGAAAGCTTTTGGGGACTGAACTCTTTACACACGTTTTGAAAGGGATGGGGAGGCAGGGAAATAACCCAAAACCTGTGCAACAACTCCCTCAACCCCGACTCACAGCTGGGATCAGCCCGTCCCAGGCACAGGTGCTCGAGCACAGCCAGCGGCGCCTGACCGAGGAACCGAGGCTCTAGAGCGCGGCGCAGACCGAGAGCTCGGCCAAAGCCCGAGCTGCGATGTTCAGCCTTCAGCCCTGCGGGGTTTTATGTCTGGCCCCTCCTCGGCCGCCCGCGAGGCCCCCGGACATTCCTAGAACCCCGTCCTCGCCGGCTGCGCCCAGTGCTGGGAGGCTGTTTGTAAACACTCCGACCATGTGCCTGCCGCACACGGAGAGCCACGTCCTACCCCCTCGGGATGCCAGGGAGCCGCTGCGAGGGAGCCAGGCCCTTTCCCAACGCAGGGTGACCTCAGCAGCTCACGCCGGGACATGGGAAGACAACACTTGGGCTGCTTACGCGTTACTGGAAAGGAGGTTACACCGAGAAGTTGAGATTCAGCCGCTGAAGCACACGGTTAAGGACAGGGCAGCTCAGGTAGGGTGAGGAATGCAGGAGTCCTCCATTGATTTACTCAGCTTCAACCTGGAAATGTCTCCTCCCCCAGGCATACACCTGGTGAAGCAAACCCCTGTGTGCCGGGAAGCCCCGCGGAACGTATCGAGGTTAGGCAACGCCAAAGAGCATGCCAAAATACTTCAGGTTGTCTAAACTGCACGGTAACTAATCAGAAAGTGCTCAAGCTACGGCCCTGTACCCAGGGAAGGCACCTCCAGGGAAGGGGCCCTTGGTTAGGTAGCTGTTCCTGCTCATCTCAGGCACCTCACCTGCCCACTCCTTGGCCACTGACTTAAGGGCCAAGATCAAGACTGAAATGCCGAACCGTCCTTTCTTGCTGAACTGGAGCACAGAACGAGCCCATTCCCCTGCAGGCTGCCACAGAAATCCTACCCTCACTTTATTTTATTTTAGTAAGAGGAAAAACCCGCACAGCCCAAGAATTAGGTCAAACTGAAGCCTCCAGACTGCAAGCCTTGATTTGTAAGGCTAATCCTACCGGGGTTTCCCGCCACACGTATGCTGCAAGGCAACACCCCCCCGGGAAGCGCGCCGGCACAGACCGCGCTGCTGAAGGGCAGCCTGAACCGTGCTCGGGCTGAAGTCGGTTCCGCTCTCTGGGGACGGTGCTTGACGGAGACGAACAAGCCCCCTGCTAGAGCCAGACCGGAATCTATGCCTTCATGGCTCAGAACTGTTGAAGGGGTTCTCAAAGCACAGCGACTCCCTTTAAACAGTCCCCGGACTTGAAACCCTTTGCTGTGAAGGCCTGGAAGGACACCCCCCGCACTCCTACAAGGCACAGCAGGTGGTTTTCCTCGTTTCAAGACCAGCAGAGCTACGTGGGTGAAGTTAGCTCGCTGCCGTTGGTAGTTCTCCAACCCCGCTTTCTCCTACCTTCCTTCCGGTGCTCCCCGCAAGGCGAGGCAGGCTCCCAGGACTTTAACCAAGCCAGCCCTCCGGGTCAGCCGTCAGCTGTCCTTGGGATCCTTGGGATCCGTCCAGCCCGTGCCGGAGCTCCAGAATGCTATTCCTCAACTCCGCCACCCCTGCCTCCACCCACAGAGCAATTCCTTGGGAAAAGGGGTGGGGTTTTTAAAAACCCAACGGGTCTGCCCGGGGGGAAGGCAGAAGGGACTTCTTTTCAGTGAGACGCCGATTACTCACGGTACTTTCCACGTGTAACCCTGCGTGACCCAGGACAGCGGGACAAGCTACGCAAACGGCACACGCCAGCAGGGACGACCCCAAACAACCGGAACTCTGACAACTTGTGACTTGTTCGGCGTTCAAGAGGGTATTTTTCCTGCGGAACATCACCCCGTGAGTAAGAAGGTATTCACTGCCTCGTGGAGCACGGCCCGGCAGCAGCGCGAGCGCGACTGATTCACGTAATTCCCCCTCTGGCTGTCAGCCACCATGCAGTCACACGCTTTATCTCTGTTCAGGCTACAGCTCCCTTTCAGAAATGAATCACAGCACAGCCCACTCCATTTCAGAAGCAGCACACCGCCCTTCAGAGTGATGTCACAACGCTCGCGCTGCTGGCTGCCTGCCTCAACAGCAAGCGCAGGGACGGACTAGACAAACACTCTATGGGATTTGGCAAAACCCTCCGTGACCGTGTTCTCCAGCACAGTTTCCAAGAGAATCACCAACCCTGCTTGAAACTTGGCAACTTTCTTCCACCACTTTCGGGCTCCAGTCGTGAAGCTGGCTTACAGATGCCGCTACCACGCTTCCAGCTGCTGGCGGCAGTCAAGGGAGAGAGGCGGAAGGGTCACTCGCTGTGACAGGCCAAATTTGACAGCTCGGCTGAAATTCCACCTTGAGAAATGGACAGGTTTTAAAAAAGGCTGTTCTTTGGCTCCTGCAGAAACACGAGAGACACCTTCCACTCGGAAGAAAACAGAGCAAAGGATTTAAAGTCCCCGCTTGGGCACCCTGAGAAAACCACCGTACCGCCCATGCAAATAACTCGGAAGTCAGGCGCTCCCTGCAATCCCAAACAGGTCAGCAACACCAGCCCAACCCAAACTTCATGTTTTTCCACATCTGAGCAGCATATTTGTTCCAAAACATGGTGAGGTTTTTATTCTTTCGGGCCATCCAGCTGTCACTAGCACTTAAAGGAACCGTATGGGAGATGGAGCCCCAGCAGCACCCAAGAGGGAACGGGCCCTTCCAACGCCGGCAGCCAAAATCCCCGTTCCAGCAGCAACCACAGGGTCTCCCCATCCTGCACACAGGAACCAAATCACTTCCAACCTCCTGTCTGCATCACCCAACAAGAGACCCCGGAAATCCGCGCGTCCTTCCATCTCCTCAGCGGGTGCACGTCTCCTGTCCTGCTCGCCGCCGTGCTGAGGTCTGGGACCAACAACACCAGCTTCCTGGCTAACAGCCAGCAGTCGCCGCAGTGCCAAAGTCCTCCTCAACAGCCTTACTACGGACAGCGAGAGCTGGGCGGACACGGGAGTCCCGCTGTCTCCCAGTCAGCCTTTCCGTCTTTTCAAGATTTGTTAACCCTTAGTTCCGAAATGGGCAACACAACCCACATTCTGAGGTTCCCTGGATGCATTCCCAAAGCGTTTTGATGTCACTTCCCAAAACAAAACAACTATTGCCACTGAAAGATGACTGCCGAGTTGTTCACTCCACGTAAAGAGCAGTTTAGTCCCACCACCCAAGCACGCTCGGTCTTCACGTCCTTGCCCTCCCTGCGCCCGGGCTGCCAGAGCCGAACGTTGGCTGGCAGCACTGGCAGGGCTCGCACTACGCGCCCCGCGACTCCCAGGAAGGGAGACAAAATATTGCCCAACAGCGATTTATTTACATTCGTTCCAACCGTTGTTTTCTGCAGGATAAAATCCAAGATGCGTAAATCCCCTCCAAGTGCTAAGAGCAGCAGAGCCGGCAGCCCAGAGAGTTCAGCTCAAAAGTCGCAACATGAGGAACTAAACCGTAACAGAAAGAATACAATTTGGGAGCAGGAAAAAACACCCAAAACCGCCTTGACACGGACACAGCAAAATAGCACCAGGGTGCGTGTTCAACTCTGAGCCTTTTGGGAAAAACCCAGCTATCCAGCACCTGAGAACTGACGCGCCAGCGGACAGCGCCAGCGCCGCGTGCCCGGGAGAGACCCGAGAGCAGCGATGTTTCCGTATGACGGTCTATTAAAAACTGTTACCTGACCCTTGCTGGTCACGGACCTCCAGCGCCGGTACGCGAACGGCGACCCACGACACGCGAACGGCGACCCACGCAGGACCCCGGCGGCGTAGCGTCACGGGGGGTGCAGGAGATGAACCGTGAGGTGACCAGGAAAAGAAAAAACCCACCAAGGACGAGGTCTGGGGGAACGTGAGGGTAGCTGAGGGGCAAAGCAGCCCCGAGGGCTCCAAGCAACGCGCTCGCTTCCCGCGGCACCGGTGAAGAAGCCGGTAGCTCATCCCACACCCCTCAGGGCAGATCTGTCCCGCTCCGGAACGAGAAGGGAAGGGATGATCCATGACCTGCGGTGCCGCCTAAACGCACCGGGGGTTGGGTTCGGC
>NW_010238182.1:0-233 GCF_000690775.1 Eurypyga helias | reverse complement strand
GGGGTGTCCCCCCCCCGGCCCAGCAGCCTTTTTACCTGTGAAGTGGAGGATTTCCGTCCACTGCTTGCAGATGTAGATCTGGACGTCCGTCCCCCCCAGCGCCAGGTACGTCCCGCTCTGGTCGAAGATGAGAGACTTGACCTACGGAGGAGGGAAAAAACGGTTTGGCATAGGACAGATCCCAACGGGTTCGCAGTGCGCTGGACACAACACCACAACATCAACTCCTGCCC
>NW_010238181.1:14051-15969 GCF_000690775.1 Eurypyga helias | reverse complement strand
CTCTCCAATTTAGAGACAAGGATATGTCAGAGCCATTACGTGAGGCAGACTGCTGGGGCAACACACTCTTCCTGAAGGTTTTGCAGAATGCTGATCCAGGGTGTGGAAGACTGCACCTTTTCTGGTTTCTAATTGGTTTGATTGGTTTTTGTTGTGGTTTGGCCTATCTGCAACCATTGGATTTGTAGCTTTTAAGAGCCATACATGTGTGGCAGAATGAGCCAGAGCTAGTGGGCGCACACCAAGTAGTCAGTCTGGGTGTGTACCACAACTTCAATACCTTGGACTTTCTGTCAATGCACAGACTTTTGTGTATTAATCGTGATGTGTGCAGGAGACATTGAGTGGGATGCACACAATGGTCTCGTGCACACATGTTGTCCTTTAGGATAAATGGCTGTTTGTAAACCTGACAAGTGGCAAACAAAATATTTGGGTTTGGACTTGTTACAAAGAAGCTACTGCCTGACGCAAGGAAAAACATGAAATGTCAGTATCGTGCAGGGAAGCGGGAACTGACAGTGTATAGCAGAGGAGGCCCAATGCTCACTCACCCCTTCTCCAAGTAGGCTCACACCTGCACAAAGTTCCGATGTGGACTAAACCCTAAGTTACACGGCACCATCTGATGCTTTGTTTTGATGCATATGGCTGGAGTGTGCTATGGTTGCTCCGCTTCTGTGTGGATACCATCTCTTAAATGACAGGAAGGGTTATTAAAACACATCAGCAAGGAGAGGCACTTCTGTCTCCAATTCCATCTGCTTGCCTATAGCATATTTGCACAATACACACAAGCCATCATGGAATCAACTTGTGTGTATCTTGGCTCGCACTAACATTTGTCCAGTTGTAACCTTTACTCCTCTGCATGACAGTCCCTGCATTCCCAGAATTAGCCCTTTTGGAGACCTTTAAAGTTCTATGCTCCTATGTGGCATTTAGTTCCACTGAAAGAATAGAACTTAGACATTACTAACATAAATTAGCAAAAAAGCTAATCAGTTTGGAGTAAATCCCATTTTTTCTTTTCTATCCAAAAACCGTGGAAGAAAATTGATAAATATAGGTCTTGGAACCTTTCCCAGGAAGCCCTTTTGAAAAAGGCAATTACTCTTTACCGACACCTTAAAGGGTAGCTGTCAGTGGTAGAAAGCATTTGGCTTTCCAAAGCAATCCTTGCTTTGAAGGTCCACATTTGTTTTGGCAACATAAAGCAACATTTCACGTGATGTCGCACAGAAAGAGCATGTACGGTACTTTGTGCTTCCTGCCCTTGGACGAATAGTCAAGCTTCCAAGTAAAATGGATTTACAGATCAGCACTACTGTAATTTCCCCTCCTTCCCCCTCGGCCCCTCAGGAGGGGTTCAATAGCCTAGCGGTAAAGTTCAAGCTGCACTTTGATTTTTGACACGCCAGCAGATATATTCGGAATGTTGCCATTTTATTCTGTTCAGTCTTTCAAGTAATAAGGAATACTGGTAAGGAAGACAGGAAATTAAACATTTACATCCTTCTTCCCCCCAATACTTCCTCCCAGTCTTACAAATCTCAATGTCAAAGCCTAAAGTCTTTATCCAGGCACACTTCGTGGCTTTCAAGTGAGGAAAATGTAATCTCACAGGTAGTTCTTCAGCTCAGAAGAGTTGAAAATAAACAGAATCCTATTTATTTCTATAGGTTCACGAGACCTTTTTGCTAGCTTCCCATATCCTTCTTCCCCCCAATACTTCCTCCCAGTCTTACAAATCTCAATGTCAAAGCCTAAAGTCTTTATCCAGGCACACTTCGTGGCTTTCAAGTGAGGAAAATGTAATCTCACAGGTAGTTCTTCAGCTCAGAAGAGTTGAAAATAAACAGAATCCTATTTATTTCTATAGGTTCACGAGACCTTTTTGCTAGCTTCCCATCAGCTG
>NW_010238181.1:0-14031 GCF_000690775.1 Eurypyga helias | reverse complement strand
TGAACAAGCGGCTAACATTTCCTTAGGCAGCAGTATTCAGAAGCAGCCTTCCCGGACCTGTGGTAACTCTGACAGCTTATCTTTAAACCAGTAGCATCTTGTTTCACATGCCAACTCCCTTTAATTAGCTAGCCTCATCGGAGAAAGCACTCGTCAACTAGGAAAGCTTGAGACTGGGTGATGGATAGCATTATTTAATAACCTTCCTCACCTGTCCACATAGCACTGGCACCCAAGTTGTTCATCAACCCATTTCTGACTAAACTAATCAGTGCAATGTGCTTTAAAACAGTCTCTTGTAAGTTGTAGCAGCAGTTGAACGCCTAGGTACAGCCAGGCACCGCACTAAACCCTGTCTGCAATGAATTTGACCCCAAGAACACAGACAGAATGAAAGCCACAGGACTGTAAGGGACAGTAAGCTGGTCTCAAAAAGGAGACACAATTGGATCGGGCCTTGTAAACTAATCAGTGCAATGTGCTTTAAAACAGTCTCTTGTAAGTTGTAGCAGCAGTTGAACGCCTAGGTACAGCCAGGCACCGCACTAAACCCTGTCTGCAATGAATTTGACCCCAAGAACACAGACAGAATGAAAGCCACAGGACTGTAAGGGACAGTAAGCTGGTCTCAAAAAGGAGACGCAATTGGATCGGGCCTTCACTCTTGAGGGAATTCCCCTCCCTCATTCCTTTAGCTGGTGCTATAAAAACTAATCTTTCTCCAGATCTTGACAGCACAAAACCACCTTTTGCTTATCTACCTGTCCCAAACACTGGGTGAGGATCTCTGTTGGCACCACCAGCACATCCAACAGAAGCTGTGCACTTTCACACACCAAGTTCTTTTCGATGGGGAGGGAAGTGCTGGCAGCTTACAGGCATGCACACCCTCAGAAAGATACTATTCCGCCTCGGCGCATTTAACAAGGTGGGAAAGTTACCGTAGGAAATGGAGGCACCGAAATCCCTTTTCCAACACAGATATGCTCTCAGCCTGCAGGGTGGACAAGACTTGCCAATGCTACGGTACAAGCGTGCATACCCACAGTTACAAACTGGGCTGGAGCCACGCTGGAACCCTTTTTGGGATTTCAACATTTTCTACGATTGCGACGTCCTGACATCTGGTACAAAGATAATCACCACATAGCTACAGTTCTATTTATCACGTAGCAACTAGGCACCTGCTCTTCTACCCCAAATTCAGTTACAGTTCAGCAGCAACGACTGCTGAAGCCAGAGCTGCCCGTGATTTGCTGGTGCACAACCATGATGTTGTTTAACGCTACAAAAATCAGTAATAGGGTGGTTAGGGAAGATACTAGAAGCCTTTTACTATAGGCTTCCCCTGTGTGTTAAGATAAACCGGGAAGAAGGGGATAAGAAGATGACACCCGATCGTGTAGCATTTCCCTCCCCACCAAGACATCCCAAACAAGTGTAGATGTTGCTGGTTCTCGCAGATAAGTTCCATAGCAGGTTATCTTTTGTCCCCGTATTCAATCAGTCAGGTTTGTCTAATGAGGTTAGAACCAAGCAAAGGGAAGCCATTTTAGAACAGTCAAACTGCCAGGGGGTGTGTCAGATGTAATGCACTTCACTACGTACTTTCCAGACATGGCCTTGTTCAAAGAAATTTTCCAGTTACATCCTCAAGTGCCTAAGCACCAAACCAGTCATCATTTAAACCATTTTAATAGCTGCTTCTCACATAGGAAAAGGTCAGTCAAACAATTCAGATCTTGAACTAGATCCTTCCATGATTATTAATTTCATCCTAACCAAACAAAAACGAAGACTAGTATACACTGACCCCCCTACCCCAGCCAGATATATGAAGTCCTAAGCATATTCCTGACACATCAGGCATCGTGTACTTTTGTGTCAGACTTATCAGGTGCCAGCTCGTCAGCTGAAACAGCAACACGATCTGCCACATCAGGAATTGCTCACATGCAACATTAAGACATTAACTGCAGATTTCCTCAAGCCTTCGGTCACTGGATGCCAGGAAACAGACAGCCTAGCAATGTCCCATTCCTAAAACCACGATGCCAGCTAATACCTCAGCTTCAGCAGATCCGTAGTTCATTCTCTAAGCCATAGATTTTTGCTTTTAAGTTTTTTAGTTCTCCTTGAATTCTACGGGTTAGTCTGTTTCCTTGGCGGACCTCACGTAGAATTTCAAGATCCTGGTCTGGTCCAATACTCAGAGTCACCTAAAAAGGAAAATGAAAACAGATTAGAAAACCAAAGCTGTACAGAATACAATTTAGAGAGTATTATGATGAGAATATGATGGAGAGAACTCTAAAGGAGACCGTTCGTAGCTAGCAAAGAGGGTGCTTAAGCTAATATCACTAGGCTAAGGTGTATCACCAACAGAAAGGTGCTCCAGGACTTAAAGAACAAAGTTTTGGTACACTGTGGTGTTATATTACCAGCAAGGAAAAAATCTGGGATATAATCAAGTTTACCCTGTTGAGTCCTTTCCAATTCCTGTATTATTTAAAGACCCCCAAAAAGTGGCAAATTAAATATCGATCAACTAACTTTTATCTAGTTCCAAGTACCTCAGCTGATATTTTGTCACCTTTTGCTACTAGAACTAGAGGTGGTTTAACTGCTGTGGCCAACAACTGCACCCCATTCAAGAGCAGGTCAAGCGCAATGCCTAGTCTCAGGCCATGCCATATGGTATGGCCTGTACTGGGCTGAACAAAGGCTGCTGGATAATCAGAATTCCTATATGGCTGCCATTTCCTGTCACCCTGGAACTGGAGAGCATGCCAGCCCAGCCACTTCAACAGCTGAGCAGCACACCCTTGGCAGCTGTGCTCAAAGGCTTCTTTTTCTTTTGACCCTTTAGGGTGCCTTATTGTCATCATGTAGTCCTTGGTCCAAGATTTTAATATGCAAATCAGGAAATTCAGTCATCTGTAGTAATCTTGACCTGAAGAGATGAGGATGTAGAGAGCACTCTGGAGACTTCTAGCAAGTATTTTGTTCCTCTGCCCTCTTGTGGTCAAGTTAGAAGCATAAAGAAATTAAGATTTTTGCAGCGTTGAAAATGAGAGGTTAACAAAGGAATAAATAGAATATTCACAATACTGAAGTCAACGATCTACCTCTTACTGGAACAAAAACTAATGCCATGGCCCCCAGAACGGAACCCAGTCGTTTTCTTTGCAGGACATACTTCTGAAACAAACTACTGCCTTGACAGTTTGGGGGAGCTCAGTGAGCTACAGGTATCAGTAAAAACTTAGAGTTGCAACAAAAATGCACAGCTGATGTACAATCAGGACAGTTCTGGCAAGCTTGATGCCTGACTGATTAACAAAGACAAATCTTTTTCCCTTCATAAAACACATAAAGAGGACAAATGTTGTTAAATATTCATATCTAAAGGAGCACTTAGGTAAGAAATTACCTCCTTAACTCTAGGGAAACATTGCATTTAAGTACTGAGAATACAGGTCTGTAGGCTAAGCCCATAATAGTCTGCCTTGGAAATGCTTAGCTATTACCTTAAAAAGCTGCTTCTCTACTTCTTTCAGCTTCTGCCGAAGCTGTTTAATGTCATTCTTGAAGCCTTCCACTTCCATATTACGACGTTTTTCCAAGGACTCGTATCGCTGAGTCATCAGCTTCAGGCGCTTCCCCATCTTCTCTGAGCGTTCCTACAGAGATGAAAGCTCAATAGGGGATACAAAATAAAGGCTGCAAGATCATCACATAGCTAGCAGGTGACGACAGACTAATTACCTTAAAGAGTTCTCTGCCAGCATCTCCCTCCTCACGAATCCGAGCCAGCTCGCCTTCCAGGGTGAGGCACTGCTCTCTGTACATGTTCGATAGGCGCTGTTCCTCCAGGAGCTGTTCTTGCAGTGACTGGGACACAGGAGGAACAAAAAGAATTAACCCAAAAGCCAGTGCTCACAATGTTTCTCCTGCTCTGGAACAGCAAGCGTGATAGATTGACAACATGACAGGCAAATAAAAATTAACAGCTGGAGCTACAGCTAATGAAGTAACTAGGTAAGGACAACCTTCTCACATCACTTCCATCATCAAAACCCTTTTAATTGGGTTATCAGTTCTGCATGACTGCTCATCAGCAGTTAAAGAACTCCCCACTCTTCCCCTTCAAAGTAACACCTGACTGATGCTGCCATTCCCCTTTCCACAGCTGCTTGCCCCATACAGCATTTCAGAAACATCTGCATTCAGTGGTCGTTCCTTTCCCACCCATTACTGCCCATTCAGCCACTTCAGATCTCACAGCTCCTCACTGGAAGTATACTGGAAGTGGAAGAAAAATCCTGCTGCTGCACAAGAGCTGGGGGACAGGAACGGAAAGGACTTTCTCTCTCCCAGCAGCGGCAAGGGAGACCCAGACACTGCACTCTGAGGCCATTACCTGAGAGCGTTTACACCAAAAGGCATGCGCAGCAAGTGGTTAAGAACCGCTGGCCCACGTGTCCCGTGGCCTGCAGAAGTAGGGATTTGTTCTGGGCCTCAGTGAAGTGTTCCCCTAAAACCTAACTATACATTTCATTTGAAATTTGCGAGCAATGCTGATTTCCAGGCAGGAGAGGTTCGGTATTTTTTACAGGAGTGCCAACAACAATAGAACCTGTGGCAAGCCAGCTTTGAAACAGCTGCTGGCTACATCTACCTTGGCAAAACCCAGGTACTTGCAATTTTACAGTCAAAAACTGTTACAGAGCCCCTACCTAGGGCAAAAGAATTACCTTTACTTCTCTGCTGTGGCGTTTCCGAGCTCCATCATCTGCTCGAAGTGCCTTCTTGGCATCTCTCTGCTGCTTCTCTCTTCCTGGCTCCCTGCTGGGAATAAGCTGATCCAGATCTCTGTCAAGTCTCCTCAACAAACTGTCCTTCTCTGCCATCCATGCTTTCTCATTGGCTCGGGAATCCAACTTGAGCTGGAGAAAGTCACGGGTACTCTCATATAAGAGATTTTGGGTCTTATGGAGTCTGTAAAAAGGGATCACAGCAGAGTTAGTTAATTTCTTTCCTAGTTCCTACCTTCCTCAGTCATCACTGCAAATTGGAAGAAGCATGGAAGGAGGAGACAGGTGCTTTCCTAACAAGTTTAGCTCTTCCCATCTAATGAAAAGCAATATTCTTCTCACATGAAATGGCATTTTTAATATCTAGTTGAGTCCAATCGTCTTCTTCCACACACACTACCAAACAGAGGGCTGCATCGTTTGCAGTTCTGCTTGCTGCAGAAAGCAGCATACTGATAGCCAAAATATTTCTGTTGTTCCTCTCTCTTCTTATCTCATGACTCCATCACGGTCATTCTCTCACACTCACTTATCTGTTACAGTTTTGATTTTGTCCTGGTCCCTCTGATGCTGGACCTGGGCTTCCTCCATGTGAATCCGCTTGTCCTCTAGTAGCGCCTCCACCTGTTCCTTGGATAATCGTGTCTGTTCCTCTATCTGAGCTTGCAGGGCCTCCACCTGAATAAGCAAAGACATTACTGAATAAGCATCACAGCAGCTCTGCTCCTGTCCTTGCAAGTCTCCCAAATTCCAAGATACAGATCAAAGACTACCTGATAATACCTTTGAGTTCTAATTTCTCAACTTATGTTTGCTTTAATGCTAAGCATTTCAAACAACTAAAACATTTTAAGAAAACAACCATGCTATAGGCAAGTCAGGCATATTATAAGCAGCAACTATAGAGAGAAGTATTGGAAAGATTTAAATCACACACAGGGTATGAAATCCCGTGCAATATACAGACACCCTTCTGTCCCTATGCTACCATCTTCCAATGAAATGGTGATATAAAAATACCTACATTCTAGGAAGGCAGCAAGTCCACATACCTTAAACAAAGAAATTACTCAGCCAGAATGAATTACTAAATGTAAAGAACATAATGAGTGAAGGAGAGGGATGCAAAGAATCTTAATCTAGGGCACATAGTCAGAGAGACAAATTGGAACAGGTAGTTGAAAAATGTGCCCCTGGCCTATGTGTAAGAAACTATCTGAAAAAAACGTGGTGTGTATTTAGATAGTTTATTTTTACGACAATCGTGTGTGAAGCTTTTGCTCCAGAATAAACGTTGTTAGACAGCTAGGTCAGTCACCACTGCCCTTGAACAAAAAGGTGGTATTCTATCTGCTGTACAAGTTTGCTCTTTAATTTGCCTGTCTTGACTCATCCTTCCTCACACTTTACATACAGTATCTCCCCCAATTCCTGATTCTGTACATTTTATCCTTCACTCTGTCGTGCTATCTACACCCTACCTTTTACTGGAGTCCAGCAAAGGGAACATTTCATCCTATTAGTGCGTCTTACTGGGGCTGCCCAATTCCGTCTCAGACACATTGCTTTTGTCAGACTTCCCAAAATACCCTAACCAGCACATCTTCTGTGGGTTTCATGTAAATTCATAGCCACAATCAAATCATGGGAGATAACATCGATTAAACTTCCTAGGTTTAAGGACAACACGTTCCAGCAGACATTACTGGAACATCTGCTTACATAAAGCTTCCAGAATCAGACCCAAGTTCTTACATCCAAGCCTACGCTCATTGCAAAGAAGCAGCTGAATCAACTGATAGAAAGTGGGAATCCACAGTAAGGTGTGGGGAGTGATAAAGTAGTGATAAAGCCTACATCTTATCTAAGCAGACAGCATATTTGTCGATCACAATTTTCTGGACAGCCAGGAACTCAGCCCATCAGTTAGCAAATGTTTTTACCTGCAGTAGAAGAGCTTGATTGTCTCTCTGATATCTCTCAGGAGCTTCCAGCTTCTCTCCTTTTGCTGCAGGTTTTGAGGTGCTCCTCTTGGTTCCTATTGCAGAAATTGAACAGAAGTAGAAAAGGGTTTTCCAATCTACCTGCAGTACCTTTCCAAGCATGAAGTATTCCATGTTCTGACAGGCCTACAAACAACAGGAACAAGCTGGTCACTGCTATAGTTACAAGGACTTGTAGGAGTGCTAGATAGAAGAATAGTTTCAGAACTTACGGTGATCACATACCTTTATCCCACTCTATCACACCACAATATTTAGGCAACCTACTAATTTTCTTGGCATATACAGAAAGCAAACAAACTTTCTGAAGTAAATGATGAATAGGCAGATGACACAGCTGAACAAGCATCAGGCCTTGAATGAGATTTGAGCTTGCTAGCTGCTTTCAGTCCGTCTGGAAGAGGCAGTTCTTTCAAGAGAAAATTGTAACAAGGCATGCAGACCCACATGACTGTCTGCATCAAAGGCAGGCAGAAGCCCACACCTTGGAATGGCTGTGGCTAAGGGCGCCTGTCCGGTCGGTACCTGCACAGCTCCAGAACAGCCATTCCAGGGTCATACCAACCTCTTCCTTAGAGGAGCAGACCACAGACACAAGAGCCAGCTCCAGTTATTTTAAAATATTTTGAGGGAAGCCAAGAGCATTGCATGTGTATGTATGTACACACATGTTTTACACCAAAGCGTTCACAGTGAGGAGCTACTTTGGGATACCAGGCACAAAACCAGAAACAAGCAACAATGGCAGAGCGGGTGTTAGTCAGCCTGCTGTGGTACCTGCTTGAGAAGTATCATTTCGTTCATGAGAGACTCTGGATTTAGCTGGCCGTTGCAGAACAGTCACCTGTAGAAACAAGATTAGGTGTCTGCACTGAACATCTGACTTCTCCAAAGTTGCAATGGTCAAGAACAAATCCTAAAGAGTAAAGAGAGATAGCCAGAAGAACAGCATTACCTTACTTCTAGCACAAGACAAGGAAGACATTCACAAGTGTAATGTCCGTGTTGAAAAGTTTCCTTTATCATGGCTGAGTTTTGCCATTTCTGCCTCATTTTTTTTTTCACAGAAACACCTGGAAAGTAATCCTGCCTTTGGTGGCTTCATAAGGATGATGGAAAAGGAGCATTTTGGGGACAGAGAGGAAAAGAGGAAGGTGAAGACGTTATGTTCTTTCATACTCCTCCTTGCCTTAGCAAGACAAGAGAAACAGGAAGCTTCATGCACCAGCACATTCACTCAAGCTACTGAACAAGCCTGGGATAAAAGGTAACCGATAAAACTACTGAACAAAACAGTTGAACTGAAAGCCACTTAAAAACAGGAGGCCCATGAGGCAGCAGCTTATAACCCCAACGCTTACCTTGAGGTCAATGCTATATAATAGGCCTAATTTTAGAGCTATCAGGGATTTTTACAGCTTCTGTGAGATGCTGGAACTGCTTGAGCAGCACAACCACAACCAACACAGCATATTTCAGCCTTTTTCTGCACCTCATTCCAAGATAAATCCAATATTCCATCGCAACCTCTGTATGTCCAAACTTTAAGTAGATTCAACGACACTCCAGCTCATACACACTGCAAATCAATTTGACATTACTTCAGAAATATGGGATACAATACTGCCTAGAGGGGATGGCTCTTCTGCAGCCTCCTGCCCAGGAAACTGCCACAGCAACCTCAACACTTTATTCTTTACTGAGCTGATCTTCCAACGCTGCACCTGATCATTTTCTGCAACTCCTTTTTTTCCTCTTTGTGGTGTTCCCTCCAGCTTCTCCACGACTGTTTGCCAGATGGCTTCAGACTCCTTGCTGACATTTAGGAGGCTGATCTGGAGGTCTGTTTTGAAGGTAGAAGGGGACTGATGCTAAAAGGACTTACTTCCACTGTGCTTCTTCCTACTTATCTGTCAGCAGCTGCACTAAAACCTGATGTTGCTACAGATCCCTCCTTGCTCTGGGCTCATTTAGCAATTTCTGACTTGGAGGTCAGATCTGGCCTGTGGGCAGCCTCTGGGGTAGAGGTCTTCACATTGCAATCAAAAGCAGAGTCCTACAGGAAAGTGGAACTTGCCTTATGCGGAGGCTCCTTGTGAAAATAGGTAACTTCTCCATTGTCTGTTCCAACTAAAGCCAGGAGATGTTGGATTTTTTTTCTATCCTCCAATTCCCTGGAATTCAAAGAAAGTGGTCTGCACATTGCTATTTTTAAGTACATCAAGACATTGTGACACACTGTCCTTCTAATTTACTCATTAATGCTTACAAGTTTTCCAGACTGTTGCAGTTTTGAGAACACCGCTTTAAAAACAAACTCCCAAAGACACTACTGATGTTGCGGATATACTAAGACCACCACCAATGCCTCTGGCATTGAGGAGCTTTTCCTCTTTCCAAACATGATGATATGGCATAGGCTGATGCAGCAATAGCACACGGGTGGTAAAGAATTTGCATTCCAGAGTCATGAACTATCTAAAATCCTCTCAGATACGTCATTCAACCAATTGTAAGTGTCCACTGTTTTTAAAGCAAACTACATTAAGGGCCGTATCAGACTTTTCATCACACTCAAGAAGTGCCAAAGCACACCCACACATCTTTTTGACTCAAGTTCTTAAAACTTGAACAGAAAATTTGATATTATCACCCACAAATGTTCAGAAGTTTGGGAACTCCTTTGCCACTGGCAGCTAGTCTGGTACAGCAGGTTATATTCCTGTTCACCAACTAAATGGCATTAAAAAGGAGTGGCTGTCAACATGATCTCATCGAGTGAGGGGAAGCTATTTACTCCGATCTGTAGTTTCTACTTGAGCTTAAGTGTGTTTAGGGCTGAAGGAGGAAGTTTTGCCCAGCATGTGCAAGGTCTGGGTATTTGGTTTGCGTGGTCAGGTTTTGGTAGCAGGGGCCTACTGGGGTGGCTTCTGTGAGAAGATGCTAGAAGCTTCCCCCATGTCCGACAGAGCCAATGCCAGACAGCTCCAAGATGGACCCACCGCTCGCCAAGGCCAAGCCCATCAGTGATGGTTAATGCGCCTCTGGGATAACCTATTTAAGAAAGGGGAAAAAAATCTGCTGCTCCGCAGCTGGTGGAAGAGGGAAGGAGTGAGAACATGCAAGAGGAACAGCTCTCCAGACCCCCGGATCAGTGGAGAAGGATGGGAAGGAGGTGCTCCAGGTGCTGGAGCAGAGATTCCCCGGCAGTCCATGGTGCAGACCATGGTGGGGCAGGCTGTGCCCTGCAGCCACGGAGGGTCACAGGGAAGCAGAGAGCCCCCTGCAGCCTGGAAGGACCCCATCCTGGAGCAGGCAGCTGCACCCAAAGGAGCCTGTGACTCCGTGGGAAGTCCGCACTGGAGCATGCTGCTCGGGGAAGACGATACCCTATGAAAGGGACCCACGCTGGAGCAGTTTAAGGAACTGGAAGCCGTGAGAGGAGCCTGAACTGGAGAAGTTCATGGAGGACTGCCCTCTGTGGGAGGGACATCATGCTGGAGCAGGTGAAGTGTGAGGAGAAAGGAGCAGCAGAAACAATGCGAACTGGCCACAACTCCCATTCTCCATGGGAGGTAGAAACTTCAGGAGTAAAACTGAGCCCAGGAAGAAGGGAGGGTGGGGAAAGGTGTTTTAAGATTAGGTTTTCTCATTATCCTACTCCAATTTGATTGGTAACAAATGAATTTCCCCAAGTCTCTGTTGCCCGTGACCATAGCTCCCTGTCCTCATCTCGACCCACCAGCCTTTCATCCTATTTTTTCTCCCCCTGCCCAGCAGAGGAGGGGAGTGATACAGCGGCTTTGGTGGGCACCTGCCCTCCAGCCAAGGCCAACCCACCACAGTCTGCTTACATCAGAACTTTTACATCCAAACTGACAAACCACAATTCTAATCTGAGTGTATGTTTAACCTTTGCTCTTCCTTCTGCTACTGGAATAGGAGGAATAATAAGTGGAAACATAATTAGCAGCCCAACAGATTGCATTGCACCTCCAAGATGGGTATGATTTCATAGGACCCCGCCCTGGGAAGCGTGACGTAATTGCTCCTCTGAAGACTCCAGATCCAGGTGAGAACACACCGCACAGAGGTGCTACCGCCAGCGCCCCAGCCCACCATCTCAGCCAGCCCACCTGATTTTCAGCCGGTCATTCTCCGAGTACAGACGAAGGACATGTTCCCTCTCCTGGAAAAGGTAGACTTGCATATCACTCAAAGCCTTTTGCAACTCGGCGATCTCTTCTTCTCGCTGACGCACTTCCCACTGCAGTTTGTGCTAGGTAGAGGGAACGAGGTACTTGAAATGACACAGAGCATTGGGCGACACAGACTTCAAACCACTTCTGCCCTGAGCCTGTAACTGGTACAGAACAACTGCCAGTTCAAATGAATTATTTGATTCTCTTACAGAATTTGACCAGATGAGGGCACTATTGGAAAAACTACCAAAGAATGTTTTGGAGCCCTGAGAATCATTGTCACTACACAACAGTCAAATAAGGCCTAAGCTAGAGCCTCCAGCAGTCAGAGTGGCACAGGTATGGGGAGCTTC
Organism: Eurypyga helias; assembly: GCF_000690775.1. NCBI lineage: Eukaryota > Metazoa > Chordata > Aves > Eurypygiformes > Eurypygidae > Eurypyga > Eurypyga helias. The sequence goes on along the minus strand of NW_010238181.1, from coordinate 2,656 downwards.
CTATCAACAAAAACCTAGCAAAGCCTCTGTAATAGCACTTACTCTTAAATAAACTTACTCTCAGAAGAATAAAAAAGCATCAGAATATCCATATGGTTTATTAGCGAGAAGTTTGGCTAGTTACTAATTTACATGAATGATTTTCTACCTGGCATGAAAAACTAACAAACCTTTCAGAAAACCATTCCCATAGGAGAGAAGGCAGTATTTTGGAGCTTGCCCCTCTTTTTCCCCATACACTGAATGAAAGCAACTTGTGCACCACATTCTCCGAGGGCTTGCAGGCTGCTTCAGGCATGGCCAGTACTTGAGGAGGCACCTCAGTCACCACAGAAGCAATTGTTCTATTCCCCAAGGGTCATTCACAAGTGGCAAGGATGACTGCTAGACAGATGTACGTCACGAGACACATCAGAGCACTCTTACAGATACTCTGTAAGATTTCTTCCTCTTAAAAGACAGATTCTTAGGTTTCAGAGTTTCTTTTAAATTTGCATTTATTTGCTGTGCTGTATACTGCTTAATAGCCTATAGTCAAACTTATAAATTCCACTGCAGCAAATACAAATCATATCCGTGTCTCAAAGCCCATCACATTTGGGAAAAAGAGCACTCATTCTTCACTATCAGAAACAAGGGAAAGAAGTTGGACAGCATGGGAACTGAGTATCTAAAGTCAGGCTTCAATTAAAAAAAAAAAACACAAAAAACCACAAACACCACAGTGTGAAGATATAACCAAACTATAATAAGTTAATAAGAGAAGAATATCCTACAGATGTGTTTCTGTTTGCTTTGACAGAGGACAGACAACTATATTTTACAATTGAACCCTAAAACCTACTTATTTCTTCCTAGCTCAGTTCTATCACATTAGTGGTAAATCTTAAGACCACCAGTTGCTGAGTTTCAACTGAAGAAAAATATTGACTTTGTGTAAAGGGTAAGCAATCCATCATCATTAAAAACTCTTTCTAACCTGCTCATCATAGGTTTCTTTGTATCTCTCCAGCCTTTTTATCAAATCCTCATGTTCCTCATCAAAGTCAGCGATCTTCTTGCGGTAGTATTCCAGCAGCTCCCGGGAAGGACGGAGAAAGGCCAAGCGCTCCTCAATCGAAGGGAGAGGAGTAAAGTCCTCCTGACTTGGAGACTGAGAACTAGCATATCTGGATGAGACATGGGGGGTTGCCAGCCTGGACAGAAACAGTCTCTGATGTCATGTAAGCTTCAGACAATAAAATTAAAGAAGCCTTCTAAAATAGCTAAAAGTAGACTTGAAATTTTAACACAGATTAGTTTGTCTGTTCTCCAGGTATTAACGGGAGATTACAACTTCTAAGAGAACCAAAGGTTTGATTCAAAAGAGCTCACAGGCCAGCTACACTGTGGAGACAGGACTAACTGATGGAAAGGGGAGAAAGAAAGTGTTACGGAAGGAAAGTCTCACAGATTATTTGGTGAGGGTGAATGTGAAAGGAATAGAAGGCAAGAAAAGAAGGAGAAAACAAAGGGAACAAAGAGTCTATTTTTGTGCAACGAGAAGCAGCAGCCACTGTAAAATAAACAGGAAGACAATCTGTGACTGGGTCACTATGTGATATCCAGAGAGAAACACACTTTCTAAAGACACAATGTTGAATAAAGAATTCCAATTAGCTGATGTGCCAACCACCATAATTTAAAGCGTAAGTCTAGGAACTTCCTTTTTGAAGTACTTGATGTTCTTAGCCACATCACTTGTCCATCCTTGATAGCAAAATTGGAGCTTCCAAGTTCTTGAATCTCATCTTGAAGTACTAGACAGACTATTCCATAAATCAAACCAAGAACATGTATGTGCAATTACAGGTATGGGTTTTATTTTCAGCAATGTTCACTGCATTCAAACAAGCACCAAATTTACACACAGAGGTGCACACAGAATTCAGAATTCTCTTGGGAAGTGTTCTTTTCGTTACTTACTTGAGCTGACAAACCTTTTTTTCTTTTTTAATGATAGCATGAGTAGCAGAATTCAAGCTAAGAAGCCTCTTTATTAAAGACATGCTTAGCTTAACAAAAACCGTCTAGAACCGGATTCTGGAGCCAGTGCCAGAACCCTGATCATAGTGACCCAGCAGGTGACGCTGGGGCAGCAGTGAACTTCATGGAGCAGGTAACCCAAGCTGCTTAGATCAGAACCCCAAGGCGCTATATCCACAAAAACGTGCCGAGCTCCTTAATTCCCGGCACTGTAGGAAAGCATTAGATATGCCATAATATGATTGTTACTACCACCAGTTGTGCCCAGAAATGCCTTAAACAACATGGAAAGATAAATAGAAGCAGCAGAAGAGAACAGATAACGTAGGCCCGAGGCGGGTGCTTTATTGCTGAAGTAACGAACAGTAGAAGAGGAAAGGCACAAGGATAAGGAAGCACAGGCAAACCGGTGCCTTACCACCGGGCAAAAAGGGAAGGGCTCCGGGGCCCGAGCCCGCCGTTTCGTCGCGAGGTGACGGCGGAGGCACCCCCACACTACCTTCTGGCGCGAGGGGAGGTCCCCGGAGAGCAGTCCGTCGCGCTCATTGCGCCCTGCGGAAGGGCCGGGGCTCAGCCGCTCCGCCAGCGGCCACGGGTACGCCGGGGGGAGCAGGAGCTGGGGCGCGCTGCT
>NW_010238180.1:11286-26232 GCF_000690775.1 Eurypyga helias | reverse complement strand
CTGCACGGGGAGGGTGGAGTCCCCATCCCGGGAGGGGTTTCAGAGCCGTGTGGATGTGGAGCTCAGGGACATGAGTCAGGGGTGGGTGGGCAGTGCTGGGTTAACGGTTGGACTCGATGACCTTGAAGGGCTTTTCCCACCTGAACGATTCTATAACGAGATGTTGCTAATGGCCTTGCCCTGCTGGCTGCGAGTCCCCATGTCGTGGCCTGCCCTGGGATTTAGGGAGACAACACTTCTCGCTACAGAGAGGTGCTCCCACGCCCCAAGTCCCACGGGAGCATCTCCTGAGCGGGGCCCACGCTGCGTTTGGAGGTTTCTCTAGTGCAGCCCGTGCTGGCTGGCTGCAGCGCCGCAAACGGGGGCTGGAAGAGAGGAGGGGGAACAGACGGCGCCTCTGCCGCGCGCGAGCTGAGCGAAGAAGCAAATAAGACAAGTGTAGTGAGGCATATTTCTCATTAAATATAGCAACTGGAAACACAGCTACTGGAAAAGGGAGCTCATTTATCATATCTCATGGATGACACTGTGTTTTATTACCTCTGGGGCTGTAGGTAAACTTGTGTCTCACTGGGTAACACAGGGAATCAGAGCGTTGTTGTTGCTAGGGTTTCGGCTCCTGTTTTAGTATTTCCCGTCTGCTCCATTGCAGCCCTTGTTAATCATGGGCTGTAATTTTGGGCAGCGTCATCCGAGCCCGTTAGGATGAAGGACTCTGCTCCATCGTTCCTCTGTTCCTGGGCACAGAGACCACATGGACTTTTCCTTTGGATCTCGAAGCTTTGCACCCTGGAGCTGCTGCTCTCCCTACCTTTCCGGCTCTCTCGCGTTAAGCCCATCCCTACGGAAAATGATTTTCCAGTGCTAACACTAGGCCTGAGCTGACATGTGCAAGACGGTGACAACGGCCGCTGTATCATGTACTCATTTCTTTTACAGATAGCAGCAGTTACAAATTCAGGCCCTTTCAGTAAAGTTCCTGATAGGAATTGTCCTATTAAATTTGTGTGTGAATTTTATATCGAAAAGTTATCATTTGATGAGTAAACGTTCCACTAACATCTCATTTATACCAGCTGTTGGGGTATGCAGGCATTAGGATGCCCGTATGCTTGTGCAGCCTGTGGAAATACGTGAAAACTGGCTGAATAGAATGAACTGCTGCTAAAACATCTCATTTTTTGGTTTAATTGGTGCTGCTGGGCAGTTCACAGCCCTGTGCTTCCTTCAGCTGCTGATTCAGAGGCACCTCTGCAGCCCAGAAGCATGGGAGCCCTTTGGGGGTCAGCTCTGGGGTCATGCTCCATTGTGTCACTGTATTTTGCTTGATAAAGGGACAAATCGTAGAATCACGGTATCTTTTAGGTGGGAAAAGGCCTTTAAGATCATCAAGTCCAGCTGTTAGCCCGGCACTGCCCGCCCACCACTAACCCATGTCCCCGAGCACCACGTCCACGCGGCTCTGCCGCACAAGAGGTGGAATGCCCGGATCCCTCGTCCCGTTTTGAGACCATCCTCAGGTCCACAATGGAGCGTTTCTTCGCCCCGGCTTAGCTTCCGGACCGGAAGGGTCCCGGCAGGTGGGAGAGTTTGTTTGAGAGACCGTTTGGGAGAGCAGATGCGGAGGTGGCTTACGTGGTGAGACCTGCCGGTGTTGAAGCATTGAAGGAGCATCAGCGTGGGTTGCGACTGCGTCGGTGCCCTCCGGGGGCACACCCGGGTGCCATCCTGGCAGTACAGAAAACATAGGGCACGTATTTAAACCTCATGCATGAAGTGTGTTTCGATCTACGTGATGCGCAGGGACCAGTAGAAAAGCTCATCGACATCAGAGGCTGCCAAAAGCTGCCTCTTTGCATGTTAATGCCTAGAGGTATATTAATTTGCTTTCTGTGTTTTCTAACTTCCCGTGTTGATCGCTCTCCCCTGATCGGTATATCAAGTGCCTATCTCATACGTGTGCCACGCTTCCTTCATCTTCCGGGGCTGATCTATTCCGGCTGCTACAAAGCTCCCGATTCCTTCCCGCCTGGCGTGCAGTAGGATGGATTGCTCCATTTCCCCATGCCTTGGATTAGCACTGGCAGGAGCTGTTCCTCCTTCACCTTAGTCCTCGGGCTGGCCCCGGCTTCGTTGTGCTAATTACCTCCTAAACATAGACTGAAGAAATTGCCACCTAAATTTGGCCAAATCCAAAAGGCACCGGGTGAGGATTGCTGACTGGGAACCCACCAGAGCTTCGCTTGCTCTGTAGAGCCCGACCTTTAGCCTTCAAAGACAACAATTCTCTGAGGAGTGTAACTCACGCCCGGTGCTCCCCCCTCCGCGCTGCAGAGGGGTGGGTGCCCCACGGCACCGGTCCCGGTGGGATGGGGATCGAGTGGCTGGGGAAGCGGCGGCGATACTTCTCCAGGGCTCAGTTCTGGTTTTTCAGCGTCCTGGCGAGGGTGAATTACAAAGGCAGAACAGATCTTGGTGCATCAGCTGCAGCCCACTCACAAGTGGAAGATTGTAGATGATGATGATAAATCTCACGAGGGAAAAATGTCAAACACCAGCGAGCTTTCTAGTTAAAACATTGCTACTCCAGAGTCTCGTAGGAGAGGGAATCGCTCTTTGCACGTGATATAAAAACTCATAGGTAGGAGAAAGCTACACAACCCAGGCAGAAAAATCTATTTTTGCATTCAGTGTGATTAAGCACGAGTCGGTTCTGCTGATACCAAATGCCTGCCCGAAAGAGTTATGCAAGCCAGGTGATAATAGCTGTGGGAGATGAATTTTAAAACAGCGGGCGTAGGAGAGGGAATCGCTCTTTGCACGTGATATAAAAACTCATAGGTAGGAGAAAGCTACACAACCCAGGCAGAAAAATCTATTTTTGCATTCAGTGTGATTAAGCACGAGTCGGTTCTGCTGATACCAAATGCCTGCCCGAAAGAGTTATGCAAGCCAGGTGATAATAGCTGTGGGAGATGAATTTTAAAACAGCGGGATGTAGTGTAGGATAGTGGGTGGACTATTCATTAAGCCGTAGTTTTATTGCAGGGACAGAACGTGTCCATGTATCTGACAGGAGCAGAGCAAGCGTGGTGGGATGGGTAACAGCGTAATCATCCGTACGGTTGCTTACCGCTGTTGCAGCAGGTCGCAGGGAGGACATAGCAGACTGGGTACCGTAAAGGTCATATTTCTGATTTTAATGGCTTGAATTTGCTCTCTAGACTGAGGTCAAAGATGGCTCTGTTAATCTTTGTGAACAGTTTTGGTGTATAAACTAGTTTAATCTTCCTTTTTGTAAGGAAATGTGTACTCCGTATTAGTTATAAGAACAAACAATTTTTTGTTCCTTATTATTATGTCTCTGCAGCAAATGCCTAAGTTTCTGGTGGCAGTTATGAAAAGCTGGATTTCTTCCTTGACTGGCTCAGGCTAGATTTGATGTTGAGACTCAAACAGAGCTTATATAATTTAAAAATACTATATGAATAAAAGGCCAAAGTGGCCTTCTCTCTAAGCTCTCAGTTTGCCACTCTCAGTTGGAGACAGCGTAAATGATTTTTACAGATTATGTGCCTTTATGGTGTATCAAAAGGTGTGGGGTAGAGTCCAAGAATTTTTTTTGTCTTCTTTTTCTGCCCTTGAAGGTTTTGCTGAATCCACCCAGGAATAAAGAATCGGGTGTTCGAGCTGAGGGAGAACCTGGACGTATAAAGGAACCAGAACTGCTGTTCCTTTAGCCCCCATCCACCACCTTCCCGTCAGGTGTTTTTTTGCTGGTTGTGCACAAGTTGGGATCATTTTTGGCCCTTTCCTCTCGCAGCTTGCTGTAGAAAAAAGCCCCTTTCGCTTTTCACTAAATCTGTTGTTCGACTTGAAAGCTGCCGCCTCCCCGACCCCTCTCAAGTGGCTGCAGGAAGCTCAGGAAACACTTTTTGTTCTAGGAACATCTTTTAAATGGAAACTAAACCGCGTTACCAAAGGCGAACTGTGTACTAGTGTTTAAATAAACGTGGGCAGGAAAAGCATATTTTCCCCTTGAGGAAACAGTGAAAGCACATGATGCTTCCCCTCATTTTTATTCTAATACTCTGTCTTTATGTAATAAATATATTGTATTTCCCTACTACGGTTGCTTTGCTCGGGTTTGCCACATCTGACCCGGCTTGGTGGCCTCTTCCCCTTAAAACCCATGAACCGCTTTGATCTGGGGCTTGGGCATGGAAATATCCCAACCTCCAGCACCACCCATGTTCTCTGGATAGTCCAGGGATATTGCAGTGGTGTCTGCTCTGATTTATAAGCCGCTTCTTGCACACAGAGGGAAATACGTTGTCAGTGAGTTCCCTCTTAATTTGCATTCTTCCAATCTAATCAAACCTTTGTAAACACCAGCGCTCTGAAAATAATAATCAGCAGCAAGAGACACATTGGCAGGCTAAGGGAAGGTGAATTAAGATGCTTTTCTTGCTCCTATGCTAATCTTCTCCTAATTATATTTTATTAATATTATGATGCAGACGCTCCCGTTCTTGTTTTCTCTCATCTTGTCCGTAGTTAAAATCAAATTGCAAATGAATGAGCTATATATTTGACTTAATCACTTAAGCCTCTGACTTTCATCATTCTCATAAGCAACCCCTACAGCCTTACCAGAATTGGGTACTTTTTTTTTTCCCCCTGTTTTTGAAGTATTCTTGCATGATTATTCTATGGGTGACATTGACATTTTGTTATGATAAATTGGCTGAGTCATTATCATCAGGAGACGGTTGGGTTTTCTTATATTTATAATAAGGTGCTTTTCATTCTAGAATGGGGAAAAAAAAGGCAGCAACCCCTTTTTTGTTTTAAACAGTCCAATACTTCAGCTTTTATGTCAGAATTGTCACAGAATAATGTTATATTCTTTCCTTTTGATTTTTGAGGGATGCTTTGAAAGGCCTAATCAAGAAGAAATTGGGGGCTGGAGCTTGGTTGTTCTCAGTAGACGCGCAAGACATTGAGGTAGACGGGTTGGCAATCCAGGCTGTTCCGGGCGTATGGAGACCGCGACACCTAGCACAGGACGGTATTTTGTGGCAGGATCCAGCATTGTCAGATGCCATCACGTTCCCTTCGCCCCAGCCAGAAGGGTTTTGGAAAAGAGAGACTCATCTGGCAAAGACCAACAGTTGTTTGGTGGGCAGAGTGGCCGAATGGGTGTGAAAGGTGCTTGGCTGCCGGTGACTGACAGCATTCCAAACCAAAATACAAACCCTGCAAATCCCAAATCTTTCCCAATCTCCAAGGCAAATACTGTGTTTTTTAACATTTAAATTGTTGACTTGGTTTCGGGTGGGCTGAGCGATGACTGTCGCGTCGCAGTGCATCCGCACTCATCGCTAGCACGATGTTTGGGTTCATTTGTTTGTTCTTGTTCAGGTGCAGCACTGGAGCACGAAAAGATTGTAAAAGAAATGTAAATGTACGTCACGCTGAATTTAGAAGCTTTTGCTCAAGATGTGTTTTGATAGAAGTGCCAAATTCTATCAGCTCAGTTTATTTCAGGTGGTTCTTGCAAATCCTCCCGCTGGCTTGTCCATCTGTTGGTGCTGATGGTTTTTTTATTTGCTGGGGTTTTTCTGAGGGAGACATGAGGATACTCTTCACCACTGCGGACAGTTTTGAAAATATTGCCAACGTTCCGTAGCTTACCGAAGACGTGTCAGCCCGGGAGTTTGTTTCTCAGAGGAAGCAAAATAATGCCTTGAGAAGAGAAAATATTTCTTGGTTGACAGAAACTATTTAAATACATAATTATCACTGGGAGGGAGTCATTAAGATGATGCCTTTTTTTGTTGTTTTTTTGATCTCTGATGAATGTATTGAATTATTAGCCGCATCAGAACCATTTATAGATGTAGCTTAAAGACAGATATGCAAATGAGACGTGGTGGCATACACTCAAGCTGACGTGCCCTCGCTGCGGTTGTGCGATGATTAAAGGGCTCAGCTCTGATCCCACAGCTCCTGAAAACGGATGTAAATTCATAATTACCTAGGCGGCTGTCCTGGATTTTTCCCTGGTATTGCTGCGACGGACCTCTATTAGGGGGTGAAATTCACTTTTGCAGGGAGGATCAGTTCAAGTCCCGTGCATGCTTAAACGCCACTCAGCATCGGAGGAGAAATGCGGTGTCTTCTGGAAAATGTGGGTTTAAGGGCTTAAGTGGACCTGAAGAGGCACAGAAGCCTCCTGCAAAAGACTCTGTTTTCACCCTGATGGCAAGGAGGAGAGTATCTTCATCTCAGAGTGCTCCTCAGTGCTTTTCCCTGCTCTCTCTCCCACTCCTCAGATCTGGCGTTTGCTGACGAGTCAAGGAGATGAGCACGCGGCTGAACGGAGCCTCTCTCGAAGGAAGATTTATTCATGGCTGAGGAGCAAATACCACGTTAATGTAGGAAGAAAAGGACCGATGTTAAGAAAACGCTGCGGCAGTAGAGGCCGTGTTAAACGGAGGCAAATGGAACCTGTTTCTCTGACACTGTCATCGTGTGGCAGGAGTTGACCCGGGAGTAGTTTTGTGCAAGTTGCTCTATTCATCCTTTCTCACGGCACGTGTTTCTTTACCTTATCCAGATTCCCTTTTTTGCTTACAGATCCAGCTTTTCTGTAGTGGCACAGCACTCTGTTTTCCATCCGCACTCAGCAGTGGTCGCCGGAGGATGGAGAACAGTCGCTGACCAAGTTAGAGAGGCAGGGACTCGGGGAGGTGTTCGGTGGAATTGTACTCCAGAAAGTGCCCCGGAGAAGGTGATTGTGGCACTAAATGGCCAACATTCTTGATTAAATTGCTTCCGCTGATGGAATGAAGCGTGCGAGTCTTGCCAGAAAACTTGATTTTTCTCCTGCTATGCACAATATATTTGCTTTCAAAGATGCAAATACTTGCAGGAGGAGCAATCCTGGTCATACCGACCGCGGGACGTTCTCAGGCTGAACACGGTGATCTATAGCACAACATGTCGGAACGGGGAACCTGTTCCTGTTACTCATTAATCTTGGAGTGCTTGTGTAGTGTGACAAAGTGCGTCAGGCACCTGCTGTTCAAGAGCAGTAATTAGAGTTGTCCCTGGCTCCCCAGCACTTCCCTGCACACACCAGCTCCCCACATGCGTTTTCCCCATGGTCCTGTGGCCGAAAGACTGAGTGACCCGGTCATTTGAATCACGTGAAACTCATGGAATCAGAGAATTGATTTAGGTTGGAAAAGACCTTTAAGATTATCAAATCCAGCCGTTAACCCAGCACTGCCAAGGCCACCCCTGACCCATGTCCCTGAGCACCACACGGCTCTGAAACCCCTCCCGGGATGGTGACTTCACCCTCCCTGGGCAGCCCCTTCCGATGCCTGACAGCCCTTTCCTTGGAGAAATCTTCCCTAATATCCAATCTAAACCTCCCTGGCACAACTCAAGGCTGTTTCCTCTTTCCCATCGCTTGTCACTTGGGAGAAGGGACCAACACCCCTCTCTGCACCCTCCTTTCAGGGAGCTGTGGGGAGCGATAACGTCTCCCCTGAGCCTCCTCTTCTCCAGGCTGAACCCCCCCAGCTCCCTCCGCTGCTCCTCACAGGAATTGTGCTCCAGACCCTTCCCCAGCTCAGACAATTCCCTAAAACCAGCTGCACGTGCCGTTCCAGTTGGTTTCAGTAATGATTAAGCGTGCGCAAGATTTTTCCTTCAGAAAAAAAGTCAAGGGTCCTGCAATGTGTATTTTTCAACCAAACTTTTAAGCGGGCAAGTTTCAGTATCGTCGTCACTCATCTTAATTGCAATTATTCTGAATTGCAGAATTCTTTGGTTTATAGATAGGCAGGGTGAGTCACTCCCAGGCCAGGAATGACTGCCGGCTGTAAAACAGCTGATGGATGTTTGGGGCCAGGATAAGATGATTTGGTTTCAGTCCAGTTCCCAGCAGACATGTATCCACGTTACAGAAATAGGACGTTATTAAATGGCCATGGAATTGATGGAGTCAGAACAAAGACTCAGCAGGCTGTTCATACGGAGACGGGGTACGGATGCCTCAGCGCCCAGGGTACAACCTCCCTGCTCGGAAGGCACGGCACGATGGGCACCCGTTCCGGACTTTGACTGGGTCACTGGCTGCTTTTCCCATCCCTAAAATGCAGATTGCTGCAGAGACGATCGTCCAAAGGTTGTGAGGAGTGCTGATCACAGAGGAAGCCGTGAAAATTGTTAGTTCCTTATTTCTCGTTGCCGTGATAGTGCTTCTGATCGCTGAAGGGGCACACGTCCGTGTCCCTGGCCAGGGTGTCACTTGAGCGTACGCCGTCGCATCCTGCCGTAGAAACCCAAAGGAGCATCTTCCCTGAGAGATACCAGCTGCTTTCTTACACTCTGGCTGTGCTTAAGAGTATTAGAGCTGGGCTCAAAAAGGCAGATATCGGGATTCTTTGTCCTAATTTCTCAATTTCGTGATTTATCAAACGCGGGTGAGCACTGAAAGATTAGGTGGTGGAGGGGAAACTCTACGGAGGAGATTTCACAGGAACCTTAATTGCATGTTGCTCGGCATTGTCGGTTTGACACGCTGACATTTGGAGATATTGAGCACCTCTTTTTAGAGCGCAGTGAAGCCCTAACAGTGACAATCAATTACGCCGGGAGTCGTTGTCTTCCTCTATTACAGCGTGAACATCCACCCTAAATTAAACCCTGTTGCTGAGCAGCCGAAGGGGGCTGGCGTCTTCTCCTGAGGACACGTGTTCGTCGCAGCAACGTGGGGACAAAGAGCCCCGTGGATGCCCGCTCGGTTCCGGCTGACGCGGCGCCGCTGAGGGGTTGAAAGCCCCGTTGCTCCCTCTTACAGCCAAGTTCTCCTTCGTCTTTAGCAAAGCCTCAGAGGGAAGGCAGAGATAAAAATAAAAACCTGGTGAGAAGAAAGGTCACCGGGAGAGACAGGGATTCAGGATTAAAAGCCTCAAGAGAAAACAATTGGTAACGGCTCTCCAGGTGCCTGAGAGGAGCAGATTGAGGAAGCCAGAAGCTGCAGGGAAGGGGTAGAGAACTGTGGTGTTCCTCATTTCACTTGATTCCGCTGTTATTGATTTCCCGTTGTATTGGGAAGTGCCAGATGGTTTTGCTTTTCATTTCCTTTTTATCTGATTTACATAATAATGGAAAGCCTCTGAAGAATGGGAGGAGTCCCCGGTCGTTTGTCTCTTGGGTTCTGGCGGCTGCCGGGCATTGGGGTGGGAGAAGCTCGGCTACTGTGGGATAAAGCAACCCCGGATCTGTGGTCCTTCGTGGCAAGGGAGGACTTTAGGGCCCACGGCACAAGGGTTTATGTCCCACCGAGCGGAGTTAAGTACGACTGTGGTGCCCCAGGCCGCGATTGTCTTTTCGCCACGTATCCACAACCTGGAAACACGCTGGCTTTTCGGGATGGCAGTAGGGACTTTTTTGTAGGAAAATGGAGGCGCTTTGCTTTATGGTACAGAAGGTTTATGAAAATGGGAAACTTGACGTGCCAGGGTATTAATCCCGAGGTGGAAACCTGAACCTGAAACCTCGGCGCGAGCGTGCGGGGAGGGTGCACTGCCGTGCCCTGCGCCTCCGGCGGGCTGAGCCCGACACCCACCGCTCCTTCCTGACACCTCTCGACCGCGGGAAGCTCAGTCTGACCCCGAGCGGGGCTGACGGGAGCCCTCGGTGGGCTCGGGCACGTCCCTGCTCGCTCAGAGCATGAGCCTTCCCAAGGGGCCGCATCCCAGCTCCCGCCCTACATCCCTGTCACCCAGGACCCGCAGCCTCACCCCGGATCTCCGGGCGATAGCTGCCAGCCTCTGTTGTGTTCTGTTTACCCTTTTCTCGTCTCTTACATTCATGTATATTTATGTGAAGCTCCAAAATAGCCAAGAGCACTTTAATCAGAGGACTCTCTCAACCTAATCAGGGATAACACTAATCAGGAAGTTCAGAGCACGCTTTAACACTTACTGCAGGAGGGGAAAGTTTACTCCCAACTCCAAAACGGAGTTGGGCGACGCGTCTTTTGCATCTGCCCCAGTTACCAGAAGAGAAAACAAGGGTTTACTGTTTACATCTGGTGTTTTAAAGCTTCCCGGCAGGAGCGGCGAACGCTGGATGTGTCACCGGAGCCCGTGCTGTCACGAGGAAATTATGCAAACGGCGCGGCGCAGGCTTAGATCTGCTGTCTGTAGTGTTTCCAGCCATAGGGATCTCACTTTTTGAGGTAATATCTCAAAATCCCATCTCTTTTTTTATCACGTTGTTGTCACGTGGCTGGGGTGGAATACGTGCTCCTGCTTGCGGGAGGGTGATTTGAATGCAGAAAGGCGGGTCGGCTCCTTCTGCGTCGGTTGTTGTGAAATCATTGACTTTGCAATCTCGATAACCAGGATTTTCCGACAGCGATTGTATTCAAGAGGGGGGAAAAAACCCCTCTGATATAAATAAAGGTGAAACTTTTTAAGGTTTTGCCAACTTCAAATTAGAGCTCACGAGGGTTTGAGACCTGCCAGGCAATCCTGTACGGCTGTTTAACACGATGCCCTTTCTGGAGTGGAGATTTTTTTTTTATTCTCACTCAGACAGAGGGTTTTGCAGAGAATCCTTTCACACGATTCACATGAAAGTCTTGGCTTCCTGAAGTCTTCTCAGATATAAATGACAAAAGCTCGCATTATCTGCCCCATTTTTCAATTGCAACTTTGTGGGATAAGGAGCCACAATGCTACGGGATTATATCTTTAATGCAGATTTTCCACTCAGTTTTTCTTTTCAAAGCCTTCATCTTTAGAAATGTGTGGATTTAAAAATAAATAAATCATCTCTTAGGTCACCATCCTGCTTCGACTGGAGCCAAGGGAAGCAGCATTAGGCAATCATTTCTGTCTCGTTAGCGTGCGTCCCTGCTTGCTGGATGTCTTTCTTCCCTTTCCCTTGGATAACAGGAGACCGTGGGCCCGATCCCCTGCGTGCCAGTCACGAGGATGGAGCTCGGAGGCAGCGCGTGCCGTAGGATGCACTGACCGTGCACCAGCGCGGGGCTGACAGGGTGCTGACCCGTCGGGATGCTTTTCCCTTCTCCGCTCTTGAGAGCGACCCTTCTCAAGCCGCAGCAGCACGACTGGTGTTTGTTTACAAACAGGGAAGCGCGGTGGCGGTGCCGAATGGCTACGCGTCTTCCCGCCCAGCGCACAAATCCAGTTGGGTGTCCACGCAGTGCCGTGCTGTCGAGCTCCGGCGGCAGGAATCGCTTTGCTGGTGGGGGCAGACCCCGGGAGGAAGGATTTTTCCCACATTCTGCAGAGAACAGAACTAAAGGCAGTAGATTTCTGCTCAAATTACCAATTTGAGCAGATATCAAATCTGCTCAATTACCGGATCCTGGGCTGTATCCAGAGCAGTGTGGCCAGCAGGTCGAGGGAGGGGATTCTGCCCCTCTACTCTGCTCTGGTGAGACCCCACCTGGAGTGCTGCGTCCAGCTGTGGAGCCCTCAACATCAGAAGGATATTGACCACTTGGAGCGAGTCCAGAGGAGGCCACGGAGATGCTCAGAGGGCTGGAGCACCTCTCCTATGATGAAAGGCTGCGAGAACTGGGCTTGTTCAGCCTGGAGAAGAGGAGGCTCCGAGGAGACCTCATTGCACCTTTCCAGTATCTGAAGGGGCTACAAGGGTGCTGGGAGAGGACTTTTTACAAGGGCCTGTAGTGACAGGACAAGAGGTAATGGGTATAAATTGAAATCAGGGAGGTTTAGATTAGATGTCAGGAAGAAATTCTTCCCAGAGAGGGTGGTGAGGCACTGGGACAGGCTGCCCAGAGAAGCTGTGGATGCCCCATCCCTGGAAGTGTCCAAGGCCAGGCTGGATGAGGCTTGGAGCAACCTGGTCTAGTGGAAGGTGTCCCTGCCCATGGCAGGGGGGTTGGAACTAGATGATCTTTAAGGTCCCTTCCAACCCAAACCATTCTATGATTCTATGAAATTAGCTTAACGAATGGCAAAACAGCTCTCGCTGTGGACCAACCTAAACCCATTTGCCTGCCCCTTTGGCTAGAACGGCCCATGGGACGGTTGCCCTCCGTCAGCCCTGGCCCACGAGGAGTTTGACACGGCAGCAAATGGGTGGGTTGGAGTTCGCAAGGGGCGGGCGGGCCGTATGAAAACGGCAAACCGAGCCGGCTGCGAGCACCCATCCTCTCAGAGGATTATCCTCGCCTCGCTTTGATGCTGATGCAGTTGTATGAACAAATTCCAAGTAGCGGTTGCGGTAGATTTAAAGCCGTCGCAGTCCTGATGAGGTGATAGTTTATAGCCCAACCACAAAGGGATCTTTTTATTTTCTGTTGTTTTAATCACTAGCACAACATAATTACATTCCTTTTTTTTTTCCTTCCTCCTGTGAAGACACGAAATGGCAAAAACATCCAAACATAAATTGGTGTGATCTTCTTCAGAGAGCAAGCAAAATTGGGTTTGCAAAATAAAATACAGGAATCAATCACTTTCTATACACAAAGACCGGTTTTAAATAATTCTTGAAGCAGGAGATGTTTTAGGATCGGAGAAGTGGCTGTAATCAAAATGCTGGAAGAGAATGGGATTTGTTCAGAAAACTAAGTACCTCATTAAAAATCAATCCCTTTTCTCCTCATTCAAATGGTGTATTGATTATAATACTTTAGCAGGTCTCTTTTACAGTTATATTTGCTTGAGCGGGGGGAAAACCCCCCGTTGTGTCGTATTTACTGACGTATTTAGCCGTCTATGAAGGAGGTTGGGTACCTACCACCGTAGTTGGATGGGGAAGGGCGGGGATACGAGGGGTTTGGCTCATTGCTCAGCTCCGAATTGTCCCCCTGACCCTCGAGCGTGAGTTCATGGCTACCTGGCGCTGCTGGATCGCCCTTCTTTGGCATCAGGGCTGTTCTCCATGGAAAATGGGATCCCTCTGTCCTTGCAGAGCGTGTTGCTCAAGATCAGCAAGTGAAAACAGGGAAACGAGCAGGTGGGAGGGGGAAGGTTGATTATCCAGTTTCCGTTCCCGGCCTACCAGGGTGCGAACTCTCTTGGTTTGCAAGCAGCTCGCTCCGTGGTCTCAGGGGTTATTTCTCTTCTTTCACCCAGCAGAGCGGACCCAGCAGCCATAACAACACTCTGGTCGTCCTTCCCTATTGAAAAAGCCTCTGAGTGTAACCCCAGTGCGAGTAGAGATGATGGTACCTATCTGCACCCGAGTTAGACTTTAAATTGTGCTTCTGGACTCGTATCGGAGCGAGCCTGAATCTCAGCCAGGACGTGGAGATCTGTCCTCCTGCGCTGAATCCCAGCACGTTGGCGTATGCGGCGTGAGTGCTCTGCCGTTCTGCGTAGCAGACGCCTTCTTTGCTTGCCTTTGCCCATCCAGTCACCCGTAATTACAGCTGATGGCACCTCTGAGGGACGCTCAGTCCCCTTGAAAACTCTTCTTATTTCCTTATCCAGTGTCGTCTGCTAGACACTGGGAAATCCCACGGAGCTGCCGGCACAATCTGCTATCGATCTGCAGTCACAGATCACACCCAGAATAATCTCAAACTTCCTTTAAATGCCGGTAAGTGCGCTGTCTGGTTGCAATCACCTCACTGAAGACGGCACTGCCGAAGCCGCTCTCCCGGTCTTGGGGACGGGATTTCCTTATCCAGTGTCGTCTGCTAGACACTGGGAAATCCCACGGAGCTGCCGGCACAATCTGCTATCGATCTGCAGTCACAGATCACACCCAGAATAATCTCAAACTTCCTTTAAATGCCGGTAAGTGCGCTGTCTGGTTGCAATCACCTCACTGAAGACGGCACTGCCGAAGCCGCTCTCCCGGTCTTGGGGACGGGCAGTGTGGTCAGTGCCCCGGGCTGCTGCCGCTCGCCCGCCCCACCGGCGGCTCAGCCCGGGATCCTCGGCCCGCTGTGTAGTCTGGAGCACAGTTTGATCTCGAGGAAAATGGAAATGCAACAGGGCTTCCCACTGCCCTGCTTGAGAGGCCGTGGCAGGCTCTGATTTCCATAAACACAGGTGCTAATTACTGGGAAACGGTTTCCTGAGAGATACCGGTCCCCTAAGGGGAAGTGTTGGGGGAGGCATTATTTTCCATCTAATCTATTAAATTTAGAAGCTAGGATGGCTGCCACCTGGGAGACCCCTGTGATTATTGACTTAGGCAGGCACACTCATTGCCACTGCCACCTTGTCTCCGCTCTCCTCCCACTGCATTTTCTCCGTGGAGATGTCAGCTGCGTAGTACCAAAATTGTAGATTCTTATTTTTGACGCTCCGTGAGCACCCAGGAGCCCCGGTCGCCATCGGTTTGCTCTGATGAACTGCACTAAGGACCAAGTCTGTACCTACCCGGGGCGTACAGGCAGCCAGGTAGGAAAGAGCCAGAACGAAATAAAGCCCAGCATCTTGGTCTCACGGCTCTGAAAATAACGGCTGGGGTGCCTGGGCGTACATGACGTAGGGTGGTGAGCTGCCGGGAGCCGGGACTGCTCCCTGCGGGGCGTGTAGTCAGCACGTGACCAAAAAGGATGCTTCTTCATGTGGAATTTCAGTCCCCGAGCCCAGGCATCTCCAGGCTTCTCGATCTCACCAGGGTGTGAAAACAATTCAAAGAATTTTTTTTAAAAAAAAAAAAAAAAACCAGTGACTTTCTAGTTCTTCTTCCCAAACGTTACTCCCCACCACATACAGAACTTCCGCAAGGTTCTTCGTTTTACTTAATGATTTTACAATGAGTACTTGAAAGAAGAAAATGGGGGATAAAACTTGCTACAAAGCAGCAAACCCGTGGGAAGAACCTTATTTTAGGTCAGCGGTAGAGCGGGGACCGTGTTGGGTGCCCACGCGAGGTGCGTACGCTCCATCGCAGCTCCCG
>NW_010238180.1:1830-11112 GCF_000690775.1 Eurypyga helias | reverse complement strand
CGCCGACCCTCTATCAAACTTGCTCGGGGCAGGTGCTGCCCCTCCCGGTCACCGTGACGCCGCTCCCCCGCCATCTTCCTGCACTAGGCCGGGGTCGCAGACACCAGCCCGTCGGCGTTACCCGCCCCGAGGCGTTCCTGCCCAAGGGGCCCGCTTCGGCGGCACCGTGTAGCCCAAAGAGACCTCCGGTGACCGCGGAACGGGCTCCAGCGCGGCCTATCCCCGCGCCGCCGGCTGCCGTGGGCTTGGGATGGGTCGCCAAGTCTTCACCATGGGTTTGGCTTCTCACTTCCTCGCTTTTTGGGTTTAACGCGGGCCTTTCTACGTTACTTTAACAAAGTTTTATGTGTTTTAATTTTCTTTTATTACTTTGTAGCCGATTTCCAACTGCTTCACGAGACAAGTCAATGAGACAGAGCTCCTAATAAACCTGCATTCATCAATGCCTCGTTTTACTCTCTTTCATCCCTAACTACTCTCCAATCACTTGGACAACTGATGCTTCTGTGCTTGCAATTAGACCCGTGCTTTCTGCTTCTGATGAAGGAAGATTAATTAAATCAGCGCTTTTTAAGACTAGAATAAATGCAGGAACGTTTTGGGGCAATTTTCTCCTTCACTTTAAACCTGCAGCCTATTAATTTAAGACACCTGGCACAGAACTAACATTTTGCCCTGATGGAAAACAATAAACTGAGAGTTATACACTGGAGCCTTATGGAAAGGCTGCTTTTTCCTTCCCAAAATGCAAATTACAGAATAAAACAACATGAGAGCAGGGGAAATGTTTATAACCTTCCATCCAAAGGGCGAGGCAGGCTTCTAGAATGAACTTTTGATATTTTAACCACGTCTAAGAGAGAGAGGATGGCACAGCGATATGCCACGATCGGTATTTATTTATCTCCCAGGGCATTCAGATTGCTCTGTGATCTGAAACTCCCCCTGATGCCACCGCTGTACGTGTCCACGAGGAAGGGCGTCTCTCGGTTACGGCCTAATGAAACAAGGCCAAATGGATCAGAGAAGGAAGTCGCCCGTTCGCTCCTGCCCTCGGACCGTGCTGCAGGTAAGTGGATTGCAGTGCCGTTGTGCCCCGGGGCAACTTGCCCACCGTGGGCTCCATTGCAGTCGCTACAGATAAGACATTCTTCCCTCTTTACCCCCCGGAGAAGACTTTTCCAGCTGGTTTGTGCTCTGGTGACAGCGGGTTGGAAGTAGCTTTGGGAGATTTGCAAGAGGATAATTCCCCTTCGCTGAGACTGGGAACAACTCGTGCCTTTTCGTACATCGTGCTTCCCTAGGACGCGTTTTTCTGGGGAGAAAAAGGAGATCAAGCGATCTTTTTTACAGTCTATTTGTGTGACGGAACGTCAGAGAGAACAGAAGACTAATTATGTTCCTGCACTGGCAGTTGCCGAGAGGAAAGTTCCAGGCAGCGCAATTAGCTTCTGACAGGTATTCTCCATTTACTAATTACTATGTATTTAAGACCCTTTGTTGCAGGGTGGTTGGTTGTGCCCCAGCTGCTGATAGCGTGTGGACTTCTTTGGGGTTTTTGTGGTCACTGTTACAGGTACAGTGAGTCTCTGCTGAAGCCAGAAAGCAAAGCATGACTTAAAATATCCTTATGGGAATCATCGCACTGGGTGGAATTCACCCAAGCGGGGTTCAGGAGATTTTCCTCGGCGGTGTTAAGTTCCCCTGGATGTGAAAGGCCTGAATCTCCCTGTTCTGTCACCTGGTGCTTATGAACCATCCAGAGCCCTGTATTCAATAAAAAGTTCGGGCTGTTTGGTTTGGGTGGCAGATTGTAAGAATGCGTCGAGGAGGTATGTGTATCCGTGCACCTCTGCGTTGGCCTGATAACGGTGGCCGAGCGGTTGCTCGGTAGGTGTCACTGTATTTTTAGTGATTGTACACGCAAAAAGAGATTCCTGACACCCTCTCTTTAAGCACCAGTGACTGGGCACCCGTACTCCCGTACACATACGGGACTGCAGATGATTTTCATTGGTTTAGGTACTTTATAAACAAGATGATAGTGCACAAATCCTCCTGAGATACTCCCCCTCTGTCTCCCAAAAGCAAATACGCACTGCCATGCCCTTCCAGCGCTGGCCACCTCTTCATTATCGATCTCTTGGTTGGCGTGGGTGCAGTTAGCACAAACCTGTGGGTTTATACCCAATCCCACCACCTGTCCCCTCGCACTGTCACGTTTTGGGACCTTGGGAACAGCTTTGGGCACTGTTTTAGCCAGTCTTTAAGTGTGCAGAGTCTCCAGTGGCATCTGTTGTCCACCCATACCCTGCACGTAGCAGGGATTGGCTCCAAAGTTGGCTCCACCACTCGACCGTGTCCCGCATGCCGTGTTTGCTGGATGAGGTGCTTTGCATGGCGGAAGCTGTTGGCATCAACGTCCTCTCCTTTCAGAGATGATAAGCGTGTTTGTCGACGTCAGTCGTTGCATTCTCAGGGAATGCAGATGGCAGGCGAATCCCTGCAATTTCAGAAGGGTTGTTGAAGCCTTCCCTACTTGTCCACGCTGCAGGAACAGTTTGCATAAGATTTAGGGCTCCTTTCTTCCCAGAGGAGGAAAAAACAACCAGCAAGCCAAGCGGTGCGCTGGCTGTGTCGGTTCCAAGGCGACGTGCTGTTTTCTGACCGTCAGCAAATTTTCCCTGGGTCTGCGTTCCAGCTCCCGGCTATCCCCTCCCGTCAGGGGGATCTGACAGTGCCGAACCTAACGCAGGGCAGAGCTACCTGCGTTTCCATCTGTGGTGGGGTTTATTTAAATTTCTTTACTTGTACCTGTGTCTAAAGGCACGGAGAGTGGTGGTACAACACCATGTGCATCCATGTCCTTTACCTGGGATGCTTCGAGGCATTCGCGTGTCTCACAGCTACCCGCGATCAGCTTGGAGCAGAAGAGCTCCCTAGATCTTCGTTAATTAAAGCACACATCCAGTAACTACGTTCGTGAATGAGTCATTTATAAATAAGGCAGCAAGGAAGGAGTTTGGCAGGAATAACGGCGAGAATTGCTAATGTGTACCCGGGCTCCTCCAAGTGCGCAACAGGCATGGACGCGCGTCAAAAATTCTCTGGCGCCGCGAAAATAAGAGCAGTGGTAGCAGGTGGATAAACACAACTGAGACGATGAAATCCAATTTTCAGTTTGGTGATGATCTTGGAAAATTTAGTAGCGTAAAAAGACTCCGCTAATTGATAGTGGTCCATTTGATGCGGACGTTGCCACCTGGAGGCACCTGGCTCGTAGGGAAGACCCTACGGAGAAGGAGGCTTGAGTAGGATGCTCTCTGGTTTGGGTCATTTATGTCTCTAAGCATTAAAAATATTAATTTCACCTCTGATTCTTTGCCCCTTCTGTATCATTTATAATCTCCCCAAGGTCAGAAAGTCCCTCAGACCCTGTGTGCATCAGCTGCGCCTTGAAGCCTCCGTGAGCATCGCTGCAGCCTAAATACAGGCGAAACAAAGCGTGTCAGCGCTGTAAACCATCGTTATCTGTGCATAAAATGTTTTCCAATCCACAGATGAAAGAGCTTGTCAGTGCAAAGCGTTGCTGTCACTGGGAGTTACTTCTTGTTGGGTTTTGTTGGATTTTTGAACATGATTTTGAACATCTTCTCTGGTTTTCTGGCGAATGTTTCACCTCGCATACCTAGACGTGTAGATGACACACTAACTCTTGCCACAGTTTGTGTTTTGTAAAGGACTGTGATACTATTCCGTATTTTCTGTGGCTCTCAAGAGCTTTTGGAAAGGCTTTTCGTGTGGGGAGGCTGAGGCGTGAATGGTGCTAATAATGTGTGTCGCTAAATACTTTGGTTTTCCCTTCTTGAGACCAGAAGCGTTGGCCTGTTGGTTACATCCTTGGTGTCTCATCTTTTGATTTTCTATTGAAGGAGCTCCACGTGCCCCAAAACAGGGGAGCTGATCTGAGGCTGCATCTTGAATCCTGGGGTCAGTTTTGGGCCCCTCATGGAAAGACAGACCCTGAGGGGCTGGAGCGTGGCCAGAGAAGGGAACGGAGCTGGGGAAGGGTCTGGAGCACAATTCCTGTGAGGAGCAGCGGAGGGAGCTGGGGGGGTTCAGCCTGGAGAAGAGGAGGCTCAGGGGAGACGTTATCGCTCCCTACAGCTCCCTGAAAGGAGGGTGCAGAGAGGGGTGTTGGTCCCTTCTCCCAAGTGACAAGCGATAGGAAAGAGGAAACGACCTTGAGTTGTGCCAGGGAAGGTTTAGATTGGATATTAGGGAAAATTTCTCCAAGGAAAGGGCTGTCAGGGTTGGAAGGAGCTGCCCAGGGAGGGTGGAGTCCCCATCCCGGGAGGGGTTTCAGAGCCGTGTGGATGTGGAGCTCAGGGACATGAGTCAGGGGTGGGTGGGCAGTGCTGGGTTAACGGTTGGACTCGATGACCTTGAAGGTCTTTTCCAACCTAAACGAATCTGTGATTGTACAACTACAGGACTCTTCCCACCTTAGCATCACATTGCCACCGGCAACGGCCGAACGCTTGCGTGCGCTGTTTAGGGACGCGAGCAAACGTGGGCACTGCCGTGGAAGCATCCTCAGCCTGTATCCCTAAAAGTTAAGTCATATTTGCCTCTTGAGTAGGAGAGGAGCCTTTGTAAGCCTGACAGGAGCTGACAAGCGAGATTGTCCGTCTTCAGCAAAATTGCCAAAGGGTTGCTTGGATTTAAATCCACCATTTACTCCATCCTGGGGGAATGGGAACGAGGGGACGAGTTGTTTTGCAGGGCCCCACCCTGGTTGTGTTCGCTCACTCCATTCAGGTGACGCCTCCCCGTGTCAAGTGAGCAAAACAGATTCGCATCGGAATCGATGGCATTTCAACGTGGTGAAACGAATCAGGCACCTTCGAGCTTTGCAGCATTGGGGAGCAGAGCCAAAGCTTCTACCAGACCGGAGAATGGGTGTCTGTGCCCCGTAAAGGACCGTGCCACTCCGGTGCACGTAGCCATGGGTTATCCGTGCTGGAAGCGTTGCCGGTAACCCATAAACATCCCAACGTTAGAACAGCTTTGACTCTGGCTGCTCTCGCTACATCTCCTCCGTGGTCCGTAGGGAAGTTCAGGCTCCAGGACTGCCAGTCCAGCATGAAATTCCCATTAAAAGACGTAGCGCTCGCAGCTCTGAGAGCCAGGGGGTATTAGCCCTATAATTGGACGGGCTAGACTCACGCTAGAGTTTAATGGCAACTGAAATCTCTCTCGTGCTCTGATGCAGCAATATTAACACGTTGATCAAGGCCTTTTAGCTTTCCAGCTCTTTATCAAGCACGGCGCAGAGCCGATTCTCTCGTAATGAACCAGGGGACCCACGTGTTTCAGACATCAGAACGAGGCAAATTTCCTTTTCCATTGATTTTAAACCCTCCAGAATGCTGTTCAAACCTGCCCTTTCCATACTTCTTCCCAGTTCTTGTTACGAATGAATAAAGCCATTAGGGATATTGTGTTTGTAAGGCTTATAATAATCAATGCATTGATTAGCAGTAAGGAATCATGCAATTGGAGCAGAGAAGAAACCCAAACCCTTTTCTACAGGAGTCTGTTTCCTGGGCGGTTTCCTTCTGATGCAGAGAGATTTACGTGCGATCACAAAAACATTCCTTTCTAGTGGAAGAATCAGAAGTCATTTTCTCGGCAGCCTAATGGGCAGAGGCATGTTTTTAATAAACATATGGGAGGATTTTTTTCTGCAGTTAGGAATTAGTATTCAGGAACTTATACCTTTTCTTTCTTTTTATTTATTTAAGGCAGTTTTGAGTCTGTGCCCTCTGAAGTCCTCGTAGTTTCACCGCGTTTCCCGCGCTCGTTTAGGCTGTGCGAGTGCTTTCAGCATCCCAACTTTAATTACAGAGGGGTTCCCCTGCTCTGCAGAGTTTCACTCTCGTGGCAGGTTTTGTCTGTGCAGTTTTCCAGATGTGATCTTTGGCGGAGGGACTCTGCTGGGATCTTGCAGATGCGGTGTAGAATCATGGAATTATGGAATGGTTTGGGTTGGGAGGGACCTTTAAGTCCACCCAGTCCCACCCCCTGCCATGGGCAGGGACACCTTCCACTAGACCAGGTTGCTCCAAGCCTCATCCAGCCTGGCCTTGGACACTTCCAGGGATGGGGCATCCACAGCTTCTCTGGGCAACCTGTCCCAGTGCTCCCACCCTCTCTGTGAGAAACTTCTCCCTGATGTCCCATCTAAACCTCCCCACTTTCAATTTAAACCCATTACCCCTTGTCCTGTCACTCCCGGCCCTTGTAAAAAGTCCCCCCCAGCTTCCTTGTAGCCCAAGACAGCAGCCTGCCCATCTCCATGGATCTTTAAGCCTCCGATGGAGCGAGGTGCCTGTAAGCAACCTCCGACCAAGCGATCCCCGGCTTGAGAAGGTGCTGGGATGGGCAGATGGGAGCCTGCTGTACCTTTCCTTCCTTAGGCCTTTTTATTCAGAGCACAGCATTATTATTAGCGCCGAAGTTTTTATACTTCAGAGTTAGCCCAGCCAGGTCATGATGTGTTATAAATCTTTGACAAGTCAAGCACTACCTCTTGCTGGGTACAGTATATGCTTGGCCCCATTAAGAATAATAGCATGAATAACCATAAGCCATTAATTTTGACGAGATCAGGCCCATATCACCTTAAAAAGAGTGCACTGATACCATGGGAGACATTTGGCTATTTCCGCTGTTCTCTCCCTTAATGAATAAAAATATGAAAGTAGCTGCGGTTTGCCTGACAGACAAGCACCCGGAGCCCACGAAAAAGTTCATCCTGTCAGCATGTCCCAGGGAAAAAAGCTCCAAGAAATTACTGCCGGCGCTCCGAGAAGTTGCAGCCGCGGCAAGAGGCACTAACTGCACCCTGCCTGGAGCACCCTGGGTCTGGGAAAGGCCCTTTGCAGGGTGAGCAGCTTCACTCCCCGCAGTAATAAGGAATAAAAAGCCCTGTTTTCTCCTTTGAGATTGGCCAAAGAAGCCACACAGATTCCCATATTTTGGGGAATCCCACTTTATGGGGAGCCAGCTGCTGTCCAACAGCAAGATGTGAGAGGTATCTCCCTCGATAGCACCCGCTCCTACCTCATCCTCATTAGCTCGGCGTGCCGTTGGCTAGCACCTCGCTTGTACCTGTTTTCAGACTCCCCTTAGGGAATCATAGAATCATGGAATGGTTTGGGTTGAAGGGACCTTAAAGATCATCCAGTTCCAACCCCCCTGACATGGGCAGGGACACCTTCCATAGACCAGGTTGCTCCAAGCCTCATCCAGCCTGGCCTTGGCCACTTCCAGGGATGGGGCATCCACAGCTTCTCTGGGCAACCTGTCCCAGTGCTCCCCACCCTCTGTGGGAAGAATTCCGTTCTGATGTCCAATCTAACCCTCCCCACTTTCAATTTAAACCCGTTACCCCTTGTCCTGTCACTACAGGCCCTTGTAGATGTCCCCCCCAGCTTCTGTGTAGGCCTCATGCAGGTACTGGAAGGCTGCTATAAGAAAAATTCCCCTATCTTTTTTCCCTGCAAACAAACAGGCTGGGACAGTTTGTTCCCTTGACTTTCAAATGCTCAGAGTGGGGAAAAATAAAGGAAAATAGAAGGCGGAGGGAGGGCAGGAGGGGAGTTGCTGTCGGAGTCCCACATGTCGACAACGTTCTTTGTGAGGCGGCGGGTGTCATAGCTGCTGCTGGCGTTGAAAGCAAGGCATTGTTTTGCTTAAAAGCAGCATCTTTCCTCGTTATTTTAAGTATTTCTGTGCGAGGCTGTTGCGCGTTCACTGGATACACCGAGTTCCTCATCAAAGGAGCCACCGTTGTGCCGGCACCAAGGGAAACGATGTGCAATTACGAGCTTTTCTCATCCCATCTCTTCTTGTTTGCAGCGCTCCTCTGGGATCCGCCGTGGAAATGAGGAGGGCAGGGATGGCAGAAGTGTCTGGAGCGTGTGATGGGAAGGGAGCCTTTGTGCTTGGTTTAGGGGCGGATGGATGCCGCGGCGGCACGCGTGCGGATGCCTCTGCCTGGGATACGGCTAAACCCGGTGTGATGAGGATGCCTGGCCTCGTTCTGCCGGCTCTGGGGCTCTTTGGAGGGGTCCTGCTTCTGTCTGGGTGCAAACCTCTCTGCTGCCACTCCTGGGGCCCCACAGAAGCCCTCCTTCTCCTAGAGAGGGCCACGTCCACGGGAAGCTTTCAAACCTCATGGTTCTTCAGGGTCTCATGGTTGTTCCCAAGGCCTCACCACTACCTCAGCCCCTGACGCAGAAGCAAGCAGGAGGCACGCTAACCGGGCGCCTGCGTTTTCTCTTCTTGTGTGTGTGTCTGCACAGGGTAGAGGCAAAAATGTCTAAATATTTGAGGTCTGACTCATTCCTTCTACGCTTTCCCATGAACAGTCTTTCCCACGAGTAAGGAGCCAGCTTTGAGGCAAAGGAGAAAGGACAGAAAGGTTTTAACTTGTGTAATTATTTCCTAACGAGCCTCTGCTTTCTGGGCTGCCGTGTTCGTTTGCTCCCGTTACTCTTCCATACGGGTTGGGCAGTGAGGGTTTTGTCGCAGCGGCCTACCGCTCGCTTCTTCGGTTGTGCCAGAAGCGCGTGGGGTTCCCGGGTAGTTTTCTGTTCCCGTATTCGGCGGCCGATCTCGGATCAGACAGAAGTCAGCGCTTTCCCTCTGGCGTGGCTGTCATCCAAGCATTCCAGTGCGTAATTCCCACTAATTTGCAGAACTGTATTGTTAATTACATTATTTACTTGGAGCTACGCCTTCCATAGCGTTCCCAACGCCTGCCTTAACTGCGTTGCTTCCCGGTCGCAATTCCCGGTCGCTGGGTGCGGCGACGAAGCCGATGCCCTCTGCTTGCCCAGAGCGCCATGCCGGGCGCGCCGTCTCCATGCCGCCCTCAGAAACCGGGCACCGTTGGGGCACGGGCAGGTGGGTTGGGGCCATCGAGTCCCTGTGAGTCGAGGGCAGAGGATCCAACAGCAAATCCCTGTCTGCGGGGAGGCGAGGGCCCTGCGAACCACCGTTCACACCTCCCGAGCGTACCCAGCCTCCCGCACCTCTGATCGCGGTACCCTCGATCTTCCTAAAATCAGCCTTTCTCTTTTTTCCCTTCTCTTCCTTTACCAAAGGGTGAGGATGCTGATAAGCACCTGCCCTGTATTCCCACTTTTCAGGAGCTCTGACTCCTGTTCTTAATTATTCCACTGGCCTAATACCTCGGCATTGATCAGCGAC
>NW_010238180.1:0-1410 GCF_000690775.1 Eurypyga helias | reverse complement strand
GTGCGGGGGGGCTGGGGAAGTTACAAGCACAGAGTGGATGCTCACTCTTGGACAGGCTTTCTCCAGGCCCCCGGAATTGGGATTGACAACTTACGGAAAGAATAAATCTCCCTCTGGTTTTATATACTCTCAGCCGCAAAGAGCTGCAGCCGGTTTCCTCACCGGCGCTTGGAAATGACCAGGAGTTCAGTGGGAAGAAGCTGCGAGACAAGCTCCCACCTCGATGTCCCGTGTAACGGCCCTGGGAGGAGAGGGAAGGGGGTGGCTGCTGGCACAGGCAGTGGCACCTATCCAGCTCCTCTCTTTGGTGCCCACGGAGACCTTATAGCACCCTTCAGTACCTGGGGGGGCTACAAGGAAGCTGGGGGGGACTTTTTCCAAGGGCCTGTAGTGACAGGACAAGGGGTAACGGGTTTAAATTGAAATCAGGGAGGTTTAGATTGGATATCAGGAAGAAATTCTTCCCACAGAGGGTGGTGAAGCACTGGGACAGGTTGCCCAGAGAAGCTGTGGACGCCCCATCCCTGGAAGTGTCCCAGGCCAGGCTGGATGAGGCTTGGAGCAACCTGGTCTAGTGGAAGGGGGCCCTGCCCATGGCAGGGGGGTTGGAACTGGATGATCTTTAAGGTCCCTCCCAACCCAAACCAATCTCTGATTCTATGATTCTGTGACCTAGACCCGGTTGTTTAGAGGCGAACGGCTTCTTGTCAGGTTGTGTTACCGGTTAAAGCGGAAAGGCACAACGCGACCGCAGCCAGGCGTCTACCGGCATCAAAAGAAGAGAAGAAAAAAACAAGGGTGGAAGCTGATCCGGACTCATCAATAACCTGACAGACATCCTCGCCCGTGCTCTGAGTTGAGAATACACCGCGAGGAGCAGCACGCGGGTCAGGATTTCACCGAGCTGTCCAAGGAGGATTTACTCCGGCTTCTTCCTGACAAGAGACAGAGGTATAAAAACCAATACAGTGACTTCTGCTCAAGCAATAGCTCTGTAAAATATTGTTCACCGGAGCCGTAAAGGTTACCTTGGCAGAGAAATAATGTCTGCAGCTTTTTGGCTTGGTGCTCCTTTGGGCAATGGATTTGCGAGGGTTGAAGGCGAGGAGACGGCGATGGGCAGGGGGCGATGCAGCATCGCCGTCACGAGGATGCGTCGAGCGCCGTCGTTCTTCATCGGCGTCACGCTGCCTCTGGTTGACACAGGTCTGTAAAGCAGCTGGAAGCCATCCAGCGCGGTGTTATCGTGTGTAGCGGGTGCTTAAACACCTTTGCGTGGCCGTGTCACGCCGACAGCGCCTCCCCCCTCTGTTGTGCTGCCCAAAAAAAGCCAAGCACCCGCCTGGGGACGCAGCAAGCGCTGATGCTTTGCCCTGGATGAGCAAGCTGAAGGATGAATGATGAGCCGGC
>NW_010238179.1:0-8475 GCF_000690775.1 Eurypyga helias | reverse complement strand
CGTCCCGGCAGAGCGGGGCTGCTCGGTGTCCGGAAACGGGGCGCTCCAGGCGGAACCGCGTTGGCGTCGCGCTGGGGTGGATGTTCCCGGAGCGCGCCTGGACCGGCGAAGCCCTGTCGTGCCTTCCTTCGAGCGCGGTAACGGCAGCGCGTGCCGTCGTGTTCCGACTCGGGGGCTAAAGCAGGCGCTGGGGCTCGCACTTCCCCTTCCCGTACCGGTGCTCAGGGAGGTTCAACCCGAACCGTGCCTGCGCTGAGGACCGTGCT
The DNA here is from genome assembly GCF_000690775.1 of Eurypyga helias. Lineage (NCBI taxonomy): Eukaryota > Metazoa > Chordata > Aves > Eurypygiformes > Eurypygidae > Eurypyga > Eurypyga helias. Next base: position 8,209 of record NW_010238179.1, on the reverse strand, counting down.
GGCGTCACGGGGGCGCTTCAGAGAACACGAGAAGGTCCGTTTTCCATTGCTGGGCCTTCTCGCCTCAGCACACCTCGTCTCCTGCCATCAGGAGGACAGCAGTCGTGTCATGCAACACCCGTCTGCCTCTTTTCCCTTTCCCCCTTGTCTTCATCTTCCTGGATCAGTTGTTCTTATTTGCTCTCGTTCTAAGATGCCTTTATTTGGTCTGCTCGCTGTTCTTTGTTCCTCTCCCTCCCTGTTCTTTATTCCTCTGCTCCAGAACATCTGGAAAGGGGGTTTCCCTTAGCCTCCTTGTGACAAGGTCAGAGTTGTCTCTGTCTGACACGTGAGACTTGACCTTCCCTGGGAGAATGAATACACCCCTGGCAGTGAGTGTTAACTTGAAATGGTTTGGTATTTGCTTCTTTTCCTGAAGTATCAGACAAGACAGCTGTCTGTCCGCAGTGCTTGGAAAAGGATTCATCTCCTGATCCTTTCCAGTTTGGTAACGCTCAGGGCAAAAGCACAGTGTGAACTGCTGAAGCTTCTCTCGTTCCTATCACCTGAAGGCTGCCCTGTAAGAGAATTCAGCTCATGTAGTTTTACCTCCCATCTTTCAACTGCTGAAACCCTGCTACTGTACAGAGGAAGAATGGAAGACGTGATCCGTCTGTCACAGACGCCTCTCGGTACCCGCTTCCGGGTAAGAGCTGAAGTGGGCAGCTGGGATCTGGCTGGGAAGTTCCTTCTGGGCTCTGAGCGGGGCAGCTGGGAAGCCCTACTCAGTACACCCCATCTGCAGCTCGTTCTCTGCGCAGCTCAGCATGCCAGCCTTCAAATAGGTTTTGAGGCACGTATCCCAAGCATCTCGCTGGGGCTTTGGGGTTTTCCGTGTTTATTTTTCCCCTTGTCATTGGTTTAGTTTGGAGTTACCCTGAGTTGTTAATGACATCAATCCCCATCGATCTTTATCTGCCCCACCTGTGATCAAGCGTCGATTTGAAGAGTAATAGAGGTGTCTGAACGGGTGCAGGCTTTCTAAAAACCTAACCCTGTGCAGTCGAGCTACTGATTGCAGATTGTTTTATTATGGGGGTGATTACAAGCTTAGAATTTAACTGCTGAACATCCTCCCAAATCGTAATAATCACCATCTGCTAAAAAAGTCCTTTTGTAAGCGTAGTTAATAAGAGCCGAGCTAACACGCTTCATGAATTGCTGCTAAATTCACAGTGCCACATTCTGTAGTTCTGTCTGTTAGAACTCCAGAGATCCCTGGGAATGCATCCCTGGCGTGAGAACAGGATATAAATGGAACTCGGCATTTCTGTACGGAGGCTGCTTGTTGGCCAAGGCGCGATCGCTTTATAGGATTTTAAGAATTTAGTGATTTGGGTTCTTCTAAAGTGGAGCCAGATTTAATGCTCTGTAGCTCTCAGAGGGAAAACCTCATTCTGTTCAAACCCACATCTTTCTTCTTTCGTGGCAAAGTAAGGTTTCTCGCTTGTGGACAGGGCACTTCTACCTCAGAAGTTTGCAGAAGCCGACGTTCTAGTGTTCCGGTGGCTGGTGCTACTCCCTTTGCAAACAGAGCTTCAGCAGAACAGGTTTTTCACGTGGTGGTTGTATGCTGATGAAATCCCTTCTTTCCAAGTGAAAAATGATCCTGTTGACCTTTCTACCTGTTCCTGCTCATCATGATTTGAGGTCATGAGGTTACATTACCTATTGGGATTATTTGTAACTGTGGTAACGATGAATTGAATCATAGAATCACGGAACGGTTTGGGTTGGAAGGGACCTTAAAGACCATCTAGTTCCAACCCCCCTGCCATGGGCAGGGACACCTTCCACTAGACCAGGTTGCTCAAAGCCTCATCCAGCCTGGCCTTGAACACTTCCAGGGATGGGGCATCCACAGCTTCTCTGGGCAACCTGTTCCAGTGCCTCACCACCCTCTCCAGGAAGAACTTCTTCCTGATATCCAATTGTATGTTGTGGTGTTGTGTATGTTTTGTAGTTTAAATGGAAACGATAGTATCTGAGGTTTTTGGGTTTTTTTAACCTTTCCAGCATTATCCATGTTTGGAACAACGGTTGGTCTTTATGGGATACCCTGGTGTAAGAAATCCATGCTGCTGACTGTCTTAATGTCGGTTATTGGAGCTTCCATGGGAATTCTAGACACAGGTAAGGGACCCACGTGGTCCGGTTGTTCCCTCACCAAACTCATCGGAAACCTGGGTTGGAAACCTGTTGAAAACCTATTTCTTGGTAGAGATTCCCTGTTGGAGGGAGATGTACCGGTGAAGTCGCAGAGCGAATGTCTACAGGTGGGAAAAGTCAGCTATGCCAGAGGTATGGAAATGAGATTCCCACAGAAACGAGTTCATTGGGCACGGCTGAGAAAGGATGCTGTAGTGATGGCTGGTTGTCGCAGGCAGTTTGGATGAGGCAACCCGGAAACAATCAAAACCCTGTCAGCGGCGGAGTGTTCCGGCGTTGCGGTGGAAGGCGGTTGGTGAGGTCGCAACAGGCAGCCACTCACCTGGCGTCTCTCCAGCGATGCGCCAGCTTTCCTGGCTTATTGAGGGAACCTGTGGTTACTCACTAGGCAGCACGGTACAGCTGGATCTGGTCGACCAGCTTCGGGCTGAGCTTATTTTTGTGTAAGAGCTGGCTAGTGAGTTAGCCTAACGAGGAACAGCTCTGGAAGCATCCCAGCCTGGGCTTGGTCTCGGGGGCTTGGCTGGTGACCAACATGGAGGAGCGATGGCTGCACCTGTGAACCGTTTGCCCCAACTCTGCAGAGCTTGAGGGAGCTCTGTTAGCACGGAAGAGAGGGCAGTGCAGGATCCAGTAGTGGAAAAAGAAGTTTTTACATGACACGGGTTGTGCTAAATAACCTGAGCGCAGAGCTGTATTTGTTGCCTCGGGTAGGATCATTGTACCTGGCATGCGCTTTAAAAATTCTTTATGTGGGAAAATCCTGTCAGCTTTAATGTAAAAACACTGCCAGTGGGCAGGTGAGGTGCTTGGAAGTCAGACCTTTGAGGCAGGGAGACTTCCCAGCAGGAAAAACTAAGAGCAAGGCAGCAGCTGAATTAATCTGGAAGAGCACTAGTGCTGCGTGCTAGGGGTTGCTGCGCTGGAGCGCAGGAATTTAGTTGCTGTTCTTATTTTCCTGTGTTCTTCTCAGGGAATGCTCTCTGAGGCCGTATTTTCTAGCGTTACCGTTGATCTGAGGGCGTTGCAGTTTGGCCTCTGCAGCGGCGTTACTGTAAACCTTTCTGCTCCTGGCAAGTCGTTTGAAGGCAGTTGGGGTAGTCCCAGCCCGTCGGAAGCGAGCGGTTCTTGAGGTTTCCAGGGATGCTGTTTAATGGGGCCGCCAATTCTCCGCCTTGCTGCTTTAACAGTGGCAGAAAGGAGCAGCAGTTCAACTTGCTCTTTTGTAAAAACGCTGAAAAATGCGGCAGAGTGTTGAGCAGGGTTAATTGAGTACAGCCAGTGCTGCCGGACGAAGCCAGTGCCTGGCTCTTCTCTTTGGCTGCTGTTGAATACCCTCCTAGAGCTCAGGTCACCACGTGGGTTTAAGGTGCTCACAGGCGGAATTTCAGGTAACCATAATTTTGCACTTGGTATTTGCTAAACCTGGTGTTACTGCAAACTGAATTAATAACACGGGTTATGGTTTGCTTTGTCCTTCTTTTTTAACCCACTCTCTGGTTTCAGAGGCGATAGTGATGGGCTCCTTCTCTCTCCCATCTGCAGGTGGCAATGTTCTGGCACTGAATACCTGGGGATCGGAGGCTGGGCCGCACATGCAGGCCTTACACTTCAGTTTCGCTGTCGGTGCGTTTGTGGCTCCCATCCTGGCTAAAATGGCCTTGGGAGGCTCCGAATCGCAAGACCTTCCGGTAGCTGAAAAGACAAACCAGTCTGTCCCGCGGTCTGTGCCGACAGCATCGGCTGCGTCAGCCGTGTCAGCGCTGAAACACCAGCTTGGTGCGGACTTTTTGTGGTCCTACATTGTCATCGGGACCTATCTTCTCTTTGTTTCTGTCTTCTTCTTCGTCTTGTATGCGAAGGGCGGCTCAGCTCGAGACAAATGGAAGGCCGCTTCGCATAAGTGCACGTTTGCCAAATACCACTACGCCCTCATCGTTCTCCTGTTCGTATTCTTCTTCTGTTACGTGGGAGCGGAGGTCACGTACGGCTCTTACATATTTACCTACGCAAAGGTCTTTGCCGAGATGAAAGAGAGCGAGGCAGCCGCTTTGAATTCCGTCTTCTGGGGCGCGTTTGCCGCTTGCAGAGGAGTGGCGATATTCTGCGCTGCCTGCTTGTACCCTGGCACCATGATCCTGCTGAGCATCCTCGGCTCCGCCGTCTCCTCTTCGTGCTTGGCCTTCTTCGCGCGGTACCCGGCCTCCCTGTGGGTTGGAACCGCGGTGTACGGCGCGTCGATGGCCACCATCTTTCCCAGCGGCATTTCCTGGATTGAACAGTACACGGTCGTGCAAGGGAAGTCGGCTTCGCTGTTCGTGATTGGCGCGGCGCTGGGCGAGATGTGCATTCCCGCCGTGGTGGGGTATCTTCAGGGCAGGTTTCGCCACGTTCCCGTGGTTATGTACACTGCCCTGGCGACTTCCGCCATGACGGTTCTACTCTTCCCCCTGATGTACAAGTTGGCCAACTTCCCCCGCGAGAGCGACCGGAAAGATCCGAGTGAGAGCGAGGACCGGAAAGCCTTGTTGTCAAACTCGGGGCTTACCGAGGACGAGGAGGATGAGGAGGATGCAGGAGAGTGGAACGAAGCGGACTTTGAGGTAATAGAAATGAACGACACGCTGAGAAACTCTGTGATAGAGACCTCCCGCAAGATAGCGGGGGACTCTCCGGCCCGAGGCTCTACCCAGCCCCACCGGGACGGTGTGCTGCGCGATTCCCCAGCGGCTGCTAGCGGCTCCCCCGGCAGGAAAAACGCGAGCGTTGACCGGGAGAAGAAGGATTAAAGTAAAAGCTGCCTTTCCTTTGTTTGTAAAGGGAAACGCGATTGAACCGTAGCCATCCTTGCGAAGTGGCTCGAGCAGCCTTCCTGGGCGGCGCAGCGCTCGGCATGCTCGTTCCCCTGCGACCGGCCCTCTCTCTGCTTTCGCTGTCGGGCCGCAGCGGTGGCAGAGCCTGCCGTGACGTGAAGGGGGTAAGGCGGTACGACACACGGGCCGTACTGCGAAGGGTAAACCACTTTTTTCCGAGCGTGCGGCGTGCCCGCCAGCGCTGCCATACGAACTATGGCGGGAAGAACGGGACTGCTCAGAGTGCTCGGGTTCTTTGGGGTGGGCGAAGGCTGCAGTTCCGAGGTGCTTGGTCACAAAGTGTTTTCGTGAGAGAGGGGAGAGGCCTGTTGGCCACGGTGCTGAACTCGCTTGTCTCGCGAAGGATGAACGCTGTGTTGCAAGTGCATGCGACATAAACCAGGAAAGCGGGTGACGTCCAGTGGCTGTGAATGGGACAGGCTGTTGGCAAACTGTCTAATTTCCTGGTTCTGTCATTAAGACAAGGAGAAAATGGGGTTTTTGGGGTGGCGCCTTGCCTGTGGGTCACTTAAAAGTGGTGTATGGGAAGCTTTGGCAGGGGGTGTGTGACAGAATGGGTCGTATTAATCTGCTATAATGCTTAACTGTGATTTTCTACTTAAACAGTGGTGACAAATCTCAGTAGCCTGAAGTCCCTGTGATTGTACTCGTGATTTTAATTATTGCACTACCGTGAAATCCAGAAATATATGAAGAAAGTAAAATTATATATAAACAGATGAATTAATATATGGTATTGACATAGGGCTGTGATCTTTTTAAGCCAGCTGTTTGCATTAAGGTTATGACCACTTTCCTGGGTACCTGGGGACTTTACCATAGCGGCGTGTTAAAATGCAAACTGGAGAATGAGAACTAATTACCGCCCTGCCAAGCTCGGGCTGGGCTCTACCAGCCCGCTCGCCTCTTGCCGGCCGGATCGGTGCCGCTTGGGTTTTTCTGCCTGTGGGGGCTGCTGTACGGGCAGGCTCTCTCCCCATGAGGAGCAGCAGTTCTACCAGCCCGCTCGCCTCTTGCCAGCCGGATCGGCGCCGCTTGGGTTTTTCTGCCTGCGGGGGCTGCCGTACGGGCAGGCTCTCTCCCCCCCGAGGAGCAGCAGTGGTGTGTAGCAGTAGGTCGGTTGCTGCTAAGCAGGCAGATGTGGGGAGGACCAGTCGTGCCAGTGAGCCCAGTGGGTTTTTTTTATTTTGCACTTTTATTAGTATTTATCTTGCCAAGAAGTTTAGTTTACTAACAAAGAAGCTCTAGATGTAACATGGCACCGAATCGGAGATGTTCGGTGTGTTTTGGGGGCTATTCTTTTGTTCCCCCTCTCGTCCTGCGAGTGTGCAACCTAGAACCTCATGGCTTTTCCCTTTCCCCTGAGAGGTGAGTAAGAAGCAGGAATCAACTTGCAGTGAAAATGCATGATTGTTTTTGCATTTTGCCAGGTTAAAGGGCCTCCCTCCCGCTGTCGGCACTTCCATTTTTCCCTTGCGTGCACATGTGCTTCCTGTGGCACCTTCTCCCGTGCGCTGCGTGAACCCGCACTGGACCGCGCGGCCTTGTGTCGCTTGCTGCGCCAGGGTTCTCTTTGCCTTAAGCCATGGTAAGCGCTTTTCAGCGTCAGGCCAAATCCCGTTCCAGGTACAGGCGACGGCGTTAGAGCCAGCGGAGAGGCCGTCTGGCCTGGCGTGTTCAGCTGCTTTCCCAGGCTGGTGAAGTGGTGCGGCAGCGGCAGTGGCAGCCGAACTGAGCGCAGCTGAAGGCGGCATCGCTCCAGCTCTCCTCTTCCCTTTTCCCTCCTCCCCTCCACTGTAACCACCGTGTGTGTGTACTAAGTGAGGGGCTGTTACCTGGGGGCAAGGCCAGAGCCTGCAGGTGGATGGGGAGCCAGAACCGCTTCTGCTCTGCTTCTGCAGGAGATCCCGGCATCCCCCAGCAGGATGTCACAGGTTTCCTGCAGCAGCAATGGGGTTTGGTGCAGGACAAACAACAAACGACATGGAAGTGGTTTTGCGGCAGCTCCCTGCCGTACCTGCAATCCACAGGCTTTACCCCAACGGGCAGCGAGCTGGAAAACCTTCCCAGTGCCTGAGATACTGTTGTCAGAAGGAAATTAGTTTAGGACACGCACCCAGCAACCAGGAAGATTTTTAAATAATCCCCAATTCCCATGCCAAGTTTTGGAATGAAATTCCGGACCGGAATGTCCCGCACACAAGACTGTTCTTGGGGACAGTTTACAAGCCTGGCATAACCAAGCACTTAAAACCCCAGAAAATGAATGAAGGGTGCACGGGGAAAGATGCTGTAACACCTCTGAATGTATCGGGTCACTGCCTACGCACACACGCGCGTTGGTGTGGGCCTGGCCGCTGCCTTCCCAACCGATGTAGCAATACTCTGCAAAACAAACATCTTGTTTTTACTGGCTGTACTAACTCCTGTGTGAGCTGCTTCACCCCCATTTCCCACCCTTACCAGCAGGAGGCCCGAGTAGTAGGAATGGAGCAACAGCCTGGAACGGCCAGGGAAGAGCTGCCGATTGCCAAAAGCCAAAGTGCCAAAAAGCAGTGGCAGGAAGAGCGAGTGGAAGCCGCGTCACTATCTTGAATGGCACCAGGTGGAACCGTGGCCGACAGGTATGAGGAGGCCTTTGGCAGGATGGTGTCTGCACTGCGCGTCATTGCAGTGAGCCCCTGGAGCCTTCAGTGTCTTCATTCTGCCCTCAAACATGGACTGTAGGGACTTGTCCCTCTGCTCCCCTAAACGTGTGCTTTAATAGCAGGGGCTGCCCCTTCACGGAATCGAAATGCAAAAACCCATCAAACAGGTCTGGGGCATCTCCAAGGCTGAGTCCAGCTCGTTCTCGGCCTCCCTGACGTTCGAGGGTTTAGTGTTCCTTGAGGCTCGTTTTCAGACGACGAATGTTAGCTGTCACATGTTCAAATTCCCTTCCCAAGTAAATTGCTTCCCAGCAGAGAGAGGTGAAGCGAGGATCTCCTTACGGCGCGGCTCTAGTTACGGTGCCTTTGAAGGCACAAATCCGCCAGCAAGCGCCAACGCTCCCGCCGACGTGGTGTGGGCTGAAGTTACTTGAAGCTGTGTTACTCCACCCTTGCCTTGCTGTGCTGGATTCAGCCAGG
>NW_010238178.1:819-2299 GCF_000690775.1 Eurypyga helias | reverse complement strand
GCTGCATGGTAGAGCTAAAGATAAAAGAGGAATGTTAGCATTTCATGAGTTAATTGGTGATTATGCTTTCTTGTACTTAGGCCAATAGTAACAGCGAAAATAAAGATGTACCAATTACCTTGTATTACGATGAGGTAATGTGGCAACCTCAGTAACTAAGATTTATATAAATAAGTGTAAGTAACTACAATAAATCGACATCTTGCTTGCATCAAGCTGTGTCCCGTCTCTCAATCGCGGCAAATTGGTGACTCCGACGTGATGAGTTCGAGAACCGCCTAACTGCGCGGCTTGCTGCGAGTCCCACAGAACGAACTGCCAGCTGCTGAAAGGAAGCAGGGACTGCTGAAAGGAAGCAGGGACCAGTCAACTTGAAATCCCTCCAGAATAGAGAGGTGAGCTGTGGGAAACATGGGGAATCGGATATCTCCGGAAAGAAACATTTATGATTGTATGAAAGCGCTTCTTCAGAAGCATGGGAAGAATGTTTCTGAGCAGGACCTTAAGGCAATGCTCAAATGGGTGCTGTACTTTATCAGCACAGTACTCCTGTACTTTATCAGGGTCGCGGGGCACAATGGGAAGCTTTATCTTTCCCGGTAATCAAAGAGCTGAGTTGCACCGTTACTGAGCATGGACTTTCTTCTCCTTATTTTGCAAGCCTGTTGTCTTCTGTTTTCGATACTTATGTCATGACTCCACACGATCTTAAATCGCTTGCGCAGTTGTTATTGACCCTGACACAATACTCTCTCTGGGAAACCTATTGGAGGGGTGGACTTGATGGGCTCCTCCCTGGTTATAGAAATCATAATAATGCAGCCATAGCCGCACTAACTATAGAGCATCTTACAGGCACGGGTCAACATTCCGATCCAGTGGCGCAAGCCCAGGATATCCCCCGAGAAGCTCTTGAGGCAATTCGTGGGGAAGTGAAAAAGGCAATCCTCAAGATTCCTGACCTGCAAAAGCCGCAAAAAGCTTTTACTACAATCACCCAAGAGCCCCAAGAACCTTATATGCAGTTTATCGACAGATTGAAGCAGGCTTTAGAGCGTCAGATAGATAATGTGGACGCGCGGGAAATTTTGTTGTGAAAATTAGCTGTGGAGAATGCTAACGCAGATTGTAAAAAGCTTCTGAAATCTCTCCCTAACCCGAACCCTACCCTGGTAGAAATGGTTGAGGCTTGTAATAGGATTGGTACTGCTGATCATAAATATGAAGTTATGGCTGCCGCTTTTGCAACTATGCGTGGTCCGATGGGGTCTGGAAATTGCTACAACTGTGGCAAACCTGGCCACGTTAAGAAAAATTATTCTAATAAACTTCCAGTCCCCAGACCTTGTCCCCGCTGCTGAAAGGGGACTATGCTAATCAATGTCGATCTAAGTATGATTCCCAGGGCCAACTGATCCAGGGAAACCGCTCACGGAGCGCGGGGCAGCGACGCGTGCAGACACAAGTACCGCAGCCGACT
>NW_010238178.1:445-779 GCF_000690775.1 Eurypyga helias | reverse complement strand
CAGCCGGTAGCGCCGGATTGGACCTGGCAACCGCCCACACAGTAATGTTACTCGATTCTTTGGTTCATTTATTGTCAACTAATATTTCGGGGCCATTACCCCCTAGAACACAAGCGTTATTATTGGGAAGGTCATCTACCACTTTGTCAGGACTCTTTGTGTTGCCAGGGGTCATTGATTCTGACAGTACTGATGAGATCAAAATTATGGCGTGGACCCCGTTTCCCCCTTGTACGATACCAAAAGGTAGCCGCATTGCGCAGTTAATATTAATTCCCAAGGAGGCGGGCTCCTCCGCTCCTAGTCAGCTTCAACAAAGGCGGGGGGGGTTTGG
>NW_010238178.1:0-294 GCF_000690775.1 Eurypyga helias | reverse complement strand
TTTCTCAGGCTAAAGGGCCTCCGCAGTGGCCTTTGGCTAATGTTTCTCAAGTATTAGCTGGAATTGGAGGAACTGGTAGTAGTCATCAAAGCTTGGAGTTAATCCAAATCCAAGGTCCGGAGGGGCATATAGCCTCTGTCAAACCATTTGTGTTACCTGTTCCTATGGTTCTATGGGGGCGCGATGTGCTGTCACAATGGGGAATATCCATTCAGGCCCATTTTTAGGTGGGGCCATTGAAGTGCGCAACACCCTAAAATTAACATGGCAAACTGATGCACCTATTTGGGTAGA
>NW_010238177.1:0-228 GCF_000690775.1 Eurypyga helias | reverse complement strand
TTCCCAGTACTCCCAGTATTCCCAATGGTCCCAGCGTTATTCCCAGTGCTCCCAGTTCCCCCAGCTCTCCCAGTGCTGACTGGGAACCCAGCCCATTACTCCCAGTGCTCCCAGTATTCCCAGCTCTCCCAGCGCCTGCAGCACTCCCAGTTCTCCCAGTGCTTCCAGTTCTCCAGGCACTCCCTGTTCTCCCAGTATCCAAAGGGAAACCAGCCCAGTTCTCCCAGT
>NW_010238176.1:670-937 GCF_000690775.1 Eurypyga helias | reverse complement strand
AGCATGTTATTGGCCTGTATTAGCACGTCGTTAGCATGTTACCGCGTGTCATTAGCATGTCGGAGCCATGAGCGGGCGGGCGGGTCCACAAGGGGGCGTGTCGGAGCCCCTCACATCATTAACATACCATTAACATACCATTAGCATAACATACTCTCCAGTTTGAGCGTCTCAGTCTGTAATTAGCATGTAATTAGCATGCTCTCACATGTAATTGGCGTGTCAGTGTTACACACAGGCGGCGGGCCGCAGTGTGGGTGGGGGTCG
>NW_010238176.1:0-558 GCF_000690775.1 Eurypyga helias | reverse complement strand
CACAGGCGGCTCTGGGACACCCTCCCCTCCCCCCACAGGTCTTTTGGGTGCTGTTACCATGCCCTTACATGTTCTTAGCATGCAATTAGCATGTTGTTAGCGTGTAAGTAGCATGTAGTTGGCGTGCAGTTAGCATGTTGGTGCTGGGTGCGTGCCAGGGGCGCATGGCATAGTGGCGGCAGGGGATGCTGGAGCCCCCCATTCCCGCGGTGTACCCGTGGCATGCCTTTGGCATGTCCTAAGCGTGGCCTTGGCATGTCAGTAGCGTGTCACTGGCGTGTCCTTGGCGTGCGCGCAGACGCAGGGAGTGCTGCAGTCCCCCGCTCCTGTGGCGTACCTGTGGCGTGCTCTTGGAGTTGTGCCCTTGGCATGTCGTAAGCGTGCTCTTGGCGTGTCATTAGCATGTCACTAGCGTGTCCTTGGCGTGTGCGCAGGCGGAGGCGGTGCAGCAGCCCCCCCCCACTCCTATGGCATGCCCGCGGCGTGCTGCGACGTGCCCTTCGCCTGTGGTGATGTGCCCGTGGCGTGCCCTTGGCGTGTCCTTAGCGTGTCGTTGGC
>NW_010238175.1:17437-18372 GCF_000690775.1 Eurypyga helias | reverse complement strand
GGCCCTGACTCCAGTGGACCAGGGCGGCAGACCACATGGGCCATGAGGGCCGCAATCACTCAGTATCACCAAAATTGCAGGAAATTATGGTGCTTGTGCTGATTTATTATGTGGCCTTGATTTTAACTGTTGCCTTAATTATTCTTGTAATAGTGGGGTTTTGTTGTTGTAAATGCCCACCTTGTAACTGCCCATGTAAGCCATCTTCTCCTTCTGAGCCTTCAGAACCATAAAATTGGTTTATAGCATGTTTTGGTTTTCTAAAACTAGTTGAATATAGTTGTTAGTTAGTGTAATTAGGTGTTGTTACTATTGGATGCTGTTAGCTATCATGTCGTGCGCCATCCCCTTTCCTTCTTTCTTTCTCTACCTCTGTTATTCGTGCCACCATGGAGAACAGTCCCTGGGACAGCAGTGTTGAGCAACAGGGTGGTGTAAGAGACTGCGTTGGGTATTTTGAAACTGTGTTGGATGGTTCAGTCTCAACACTGCTGGAACATAAAGCCACCAACTGACAGCACTGCGACAGACGTAGCAACAGTTAGACTGCAAAGCTAGAGGTTTCCTGTCTTCTCACTTTCGTGCCACCATGGAGAACAGTCCCTGGGACAGCAGTGTTGAGCAACAGGGTGGTGTAAGAGACTGCGTTGGGTATTTTGAAACTGTGTTGGATGGTTCAGTCTCAACACTGCTGGAACATAAAGCCACCAACTGACAGCACTGCGACAGACGTAGCAACAGTTAGACTGCAAAGCTAGAGGTTTCCTGTCTTCTCACTGCGTCAGATGGAGCAACAGTTGGACTGCAAGGCTAGAGGGTTCCTGTCTTTCTGAGGAACCTGAATGTGGAGTTAATTCCAAGAAAGATAACCCCTGCGTATGCACTCAGGCCTGGGGTCTGGAAGACAGAGGGGCCAGCAGGCCCCTGAAGACCCC
>NW_010238175.1:0-17335 GCF_000690775.1 Eurypyga helias | reverse complement strand
AAGGCAATCCAGTAAAATAACAGGAACATCCCACAGCAGACAGAACGTTCTCCCAGACTTGAAATGGATCGGCCTGTCGGGACCCCATGGTTCCGTGGCGGTAGCTCTTGCAACTAACTCTTTCCTTCATTTCTCTCTCTGTCTTTTTCCTTTGCACCTGTGAACCTGTTGTTGGACAAATAAAGTTCCTTGGCACTAGACTGTGTTTTGAGTCTTAATTCTGTTCCCAAGAGTACAGGCAAAACCTTGCCCCCGTTTTTTGACCAGTGTGCAACAGGTGGAAAGGGAACACTGGTTCTAAAACTTTGGAGAATCGTTCATCCTCTAGCAAAATGGTGGAAAGAACAGTGTGCAGAAGGCAGTCAAAATACATTAATGTAAGATTAGGGAATAAAAATGAGTACATACTGCATTTTGGACTGGTGGAATAGTAGTGTGGTTGGGAAGTGCTTCTAAAGAAGGCATCTAAGAATTTTGTGGTACTGGGGGACTGTGCTGCTGTGAATCTGTCCATGGTTCTGTTTATGCTGGAAGCGACGTCATGTTCAAATTTTGGAGGGATCGTTTGGAATTGCATTTGGTTGCCAAGATCAGCCATTAAGACCTGCTTATGTATCATTCTGGATATATATATCATTGTGTATATGTGCTTTAAGCTCTTTGGAGTCAACTTCTGCTAAAACTTCAATCAGGATTGCTTAATTGTCTCCATGATGATGTAACTGGGAAAAATAGTTTTATTTTTTCTGCAGAAGGAATCTGTAACCTTGTTAATCCATTACTTCAACCTTTAGATCCAAGAGGTGAAACTGGAGAGTATAAAGAGTATATATCTTTGATAAGGACATAACATGTTTTTAGTAAAAACCTAGTGAACTGCTAATGAAAAACTTAAACTCTGAACAGATAAGTACTGAGCAATTACTGTTCATGCATGCTTAGCAGACACCATGGGAGTTTGGGGACAGAGCTCCTAAGTCACCGCATACATTTTTTTCTGTCCAGCATTCACTGGGCTGGATAGGATTGTAATTCTGTGGTGTGTTGTGTCTTTTGTTGTGTTGCTGAAGATGACCAGTGAGACGTTTTGTGTTCTGCTTTATGTTCTTTTAATGGTTTTGTACTGGCTGAAATACACAGTTTTTCAGAGGTGGTGGCCTTAAGTTTTATTTGGGACAAATAGCCCTGGGTGAGAAACCAGAAATCACAGAGAAGTGTGTGTGGCAGCTAGTTTTGCAAACAGTCTAGGACAGAAAAAACCTGCTGCGGTGATCCCAAGGGAGTATTGGTATGAGGAACTGTGTACAAAAATTTTGAGCAGCTCATTGAACTGGTTATTGTCAAATGACTGGAAGAATTTTTCTGTACATCAGTCATAAATGGCGTATGTAAACGTAGGGAAGACTGAAGGCTGAAGTGAGGGAGAAGGATAATGCAGAAAGAGGGTAAGGCAGTACTTTGAAAGGAAGGTCTCTAAAGAAAGGAGTGAAAAACTACTTGCTTTGCTTTAACGAAGTATTCTGGAGAGACACATAACTTTACAGACTATGGTAGAGTGACAAGTGGTTTTGACAGGTAAGGAAAGAGATCTCGCCAGTCTGGAAGGTTAGCTGATGTGTAAGAAATGGGGACAGAGCCAGGAAAGCTAGGTGCTGACAGTGGCACCAGGTTCTTAACCCGATACCCTCAATAGAACTGCTTGAATGTACATACGCAGTATTAATAGTCACCTCTGTTGTGTGCTTGTTAAGGCTGTCTCTATTCTGAAACAGCTATTATCCATGTACTTAAAAATACTGCGAAATATGAGGAAAGTAGAGCTCTAGAGAACATGGAAAGAATTGTGTATTTATGAAGAAACCCATATGTGACCAGAGTGAAGCAATTGTAATAGGTGCACAACTTTGCCTTTAATATTTGTCTTACTCCTATTAAATGTCAAAGCATTGTGGCAAGTTCCAAGGATCCTGCTATGAAAAAAGTTTGTAATGATCTACATGCTTTAGAGTAAGAGAAAAATTTCCCAGAGTTCTGTAGAATAAGAGTATTTTAAAGAAAGAAATAAAAATTGAAGCCTCTTTTAACTTAACAAACAGGGCCTTTATGCAAAAAAGTTGAATTTAATTTTGATATATCCCTGGTTTGATTTCTGAATTTCACTTTTGTTTACTTTTCTAAAATGTAATTTTTAGATAAGGATCAGATACTTCTAGATTATTTTCAGAATGCACTGTAGTGTATGCTGCTTCTTTGCTTTATTAGTTTGCATATTCATTGATTGGATTTTTTAATTGCTCTGAAATACAGAATTTTAAAAAAGCTAAATGTTAGTTACACTTATTTTAAAGTTTTGGCAGATTGGCCTACAACAGTTCATATTGTAGTTCTGTAACTTGATTGTGGGCCGTGTTTTACAGTGTTCGTGGCACTGAATTTGCTAAATGAGGATCAAGAGAAAACTGTCTCATAGTTTATTATATATGATGTGAAGCAAGCTTCCTATCAGATTTCATTATCTCATGTGGAGTTCTTCTACCACTTTCTCTTTCATTTAACAGCTCATAAGAAAGCACCTGAAGTGCTTTTTTTTAGGCAATTTTGAATGCATGAAATTATTCTAATATAACCCAAGTGGAATTTATAAAGCTTTTACTTGATACTATCAGCATCAAAATTGTCACTTGTAATTATTTTGTGATTAATTTTGCTGCTGAATGAGTGTGAATGACACTGAAGCATAATGTCAAGCCTCTGAGAACATTTATGGATCTTTTTGTGTTAAGTCGCAGAGACATCCAGTTCGATTCCATAACTACAGGGTCACAGTCTCTAAAAGGTAACTGCCAATTCTGTGTAGCACTTAAGTTTATTCTTAGTGTCTAGTCATGGTGCTCTCTGACCATAATTTCTGAAGTCAGCAAGGAAATCGATGTCACTCACTTGTTACCAGTTAAGGCACTTGCAAACTTCTGATCAATTCTATCCTTAATCCTTTTTTCTTATCCTATGATCTTAATTTCATGTTAGAAATCTCTTCATGGGAAGATGTTTTACAGGTCTCGTAGCTCTGTAGACTTCTAGAGCAGGGTTTCATTACAGTAATTGCACATTAAAGCTTCTCACTCAGTGATTTCTTGACAAATCCTGGAGATTCAGTAATGGAACTTCTTAAAGGTTATGTTGAGATTCCTACCTAAGTTCTACATGTGGGAAACCACAGAGGATACTTCCAGGTCTCTGATGGATCAGTCTTCAACTTCTGCTTTTGTTTGTTAAGAATTTTTGGACAGGTTTTTTTGAGGGGTTTGTCTTGCCTCACTGAAGAATAAATAGAAAAACTAGCCTGATACAAGCTGGAACTTCCTAACCCTGAAGGTTGGGAAGAATGCCAGCTGTCTTATTTTGTGTTTGTACATATAACAATATTTTACCCAAAAATACTGTCATCAACATTTCTGTAAAGGAAGAAAGCCAGACCACCTTTCTAAGGGGTACCCGAATGGTAGATGAAAACAGTGGTATTGTGCAAACAGGTAAAGATTATATAAAGATTGTTGGGATGGAACTGAGAGAGGGGAGAGGAGGCTCCGAGGAGACCTCATTGCAGCTTTCCAGTATCTGAAGGGGGCCTACAAGGGCACTGGGAGAGGACTTTTTACAAGGGCCTGTAGTGATAGGACAAGGGGTAATGGGTATAAATTGAAATCAGGGAGGTTTAGATTAGATGTCAGGAAGAAATTCTTCCCAGAGAGGGTGGTGAGGCACTGGAACAGGTTGCCCAGAGATGTTGTGGATGCCCCATCCCTGGATGTCTTCAAGGCCAGGCTGGATGTGGCTTTGAGCAACCTGGTCTAGTGGAAGGTGTCCCTGCCCATGGCAGGGGGGTTGGAACTAGATGGTCTTTAAAGGGCCCTTCCAACCCAAACCATTCTGTGATTCTATGATTCTATAAATAATATGAAGTGCATACCGGCCGCACTACTACATGTGCCTAATTTTTGGCAGCTGCTGTGGTCAGAAGTTACTGCTAGCTAACTGTAATAGTTCTAGATTGGGGTGGGTGGGTGGTGTGAAGTTAAATGGAAATATGTCTGAGGTACTTCTGTGCTTTCACCGTACAGATGTTCAGATAGCTATCTGTCAGGTAAGCTATTAGGCTGTGCCAGGCCAACAGCTGACCAGCTAGTTGAGTCATCTCTGGCCAGATTATCTTGGACAGTTTGCTGTTTATTCTCTGCTTCCACTAGTGGCCAACTGAGTAAAGCCTTTGATATGTCTGAATGTAATGCGTTTCATGAAGAATCCCTTGGAACTGTGTTTATGCTAAGTGTCACAAATGAATGGTCTAGGCCACTTCAAAAAAATCGCCGTCAAAGATATTAGAAAAAAGATAGTATTATTTTGTAAAAATCGCGACCTAACAGAATTTGTTGGCAAGGTTCACTCTGTCACTTTATTCAGCATGGAAAAAGCATGTAAAGGGAAACCAAGTTAGAATTGGGTTAGAATTATTTGCACATGGATCAGGGGAAATTATTTACCTGGGGTCAGGGAAATTGAGTCAGAATCTGGTTGGTGTGATTTATTTAAGGATTAGGGAGAGAAGGTGGAGACCCTCCATTGAGCCATGAGGTTCGTAGTGGACCCCCTTGCTTTCTAAACTGCTCAGAGAGGAGTCTAGGTGTGGCTGAACCCACTCCTAGTCCTGGACTTAATCAACAGTTCATGTCTAAAGGGATTAGGTGCAGGGATCTCAGTGATTTAACATATGATTTTGTGTTTTGTGTAACTTACTAAGAGATTAATCACAAGTTTAAACTATATAGTTTTTCTACCGGGACTTAACTATCAATAAATTAACACAACCGTTTAGTTAAAGGCTTAACCAAGTCTTTAAAATCAAATGGTATACACACAGATATAGATAGAGGGATCTATATGAAGTTACACCAGTTAAAACCTTGTCTTGTTCAGTGAAATACTCAGTCAAATGCCTTTGTTCTTCAACAGGTGAGGGTTGAGCCTCAAGGAGCAGGGGTTTCGGGCCTGGTCCTGTCATCAGTCTTTGGTGATGGGCCTCCAAACTTCGCAAGCTTGAGAGTTGCCCAGCTCTGAGAGGCATCCCACTCAGAGGGAGATGCTAGTCACAGCCTGATATGGTCCATGATAGCTCCACAGGCTTCATGTAGGGGTGTGAGATGATTGGCTTCAGGCATCAGTAAATTTCCATTGTGGCCACAGTCTGGCTTGGTGATTACAGGAATTCCTGGTTGTGCTGATACCAATCTACCAGAGTTACAGTATGTTCCAGGGCTGTTGGGGAATATTTAGTTATGATTGCTCTCATTCCCCACCGTGACCAGGCAGCCAAATTCCTAGTACAGTCAGTGCCATTCCCCACCTCAGCTATGCAAGAGTGCTAGGTACAGTCAAGGGATGCCTAACTGCCACAAAGAACAAGGCTTGATGGGAGTTCCTAAGACCATCGAGTGGTCCATGAGCAGGGCAGGGGAAAATGCACTGCCACAGTATACCACTTAAAAAAACTGCTGCTTTTTGAGGCCAGAGTCCTGCATTCATGTAGGGTATAGGGTTTATACTGCATACTAAGCGATAACATAAAATAACAAGTCAGTCAGATGAGAATGAGATGACATCGTCGTAATTGGCAGTTGACTGGTAAGTCTGAAATAATCCTTTAATTGCAGGAGGATTTAGAACGTGATGCATTGTTATATTTCTAAGAAGTAACAGTTTGATTCTAGGTACCTAAACTTTCAAAAAAAGTAGTTCTTACTGTCTGGAGAGACTGCCTCCCTCAGTGCTTCCTTTCTAGACAGCTAAACTTCAATAATCAGTTTCACTGATGTGGCACTAGTCAGAACCATCGGCTGTTTTGTTTTCTTGGGCTGGAAAACATTTTAGAAAACTCAATGTTTTATGGTGTTTTTTCACCTGTGGATTTTACTTGTTTTAAGAATGTGATGCATACTTCTGTGAATGTTTAAGACAAACACCTACCCTTCACTGTAGGGCACTCAGAATTAACTTCCTGAAATTGATCTCTCTCCCTGTGGTCCAGGGCTTTTCAAGCAGCAGATGCCAGCAAAGTATGTCCAAATGGACATAGAGTGTTCTTCCTGTAATTCAAAGCAGTTGTCCAGGATGGTAATGTTGAATGTGATAGTATTCTAAGTTTTGGGTTTTTGTTTGGTGTTCTTCTGTAGAAAGTGAAAAATCCTACGTCTCGGGTTTTTTTGTGTACCAGGCTGTTCATGAATGGGTGCTCTAACAGACAAGAACTTGCTTAACTTCTGTATCTTGCATCTCCCACAGTAAATGCAAGCCTAATAATGCAAATAAGGCTAAAAATTATAAGTTTTGGAGGAAATAACATCTTTTTAGCATTTAACCTGCAACGGTTTTTAAATGAGAAATCGGTGCATTCTGATATGGGGGCTGAAAATCCTGTGCTCTCTTTACTGATGCTTTTATTACAATTTAGAAACATTATGTGGGAGTTCTGAAAATTAGTCTTGCAAGATGACAGTGTGATGCTGAGAGGGTGATCGCTAAATCCCTGAAATGAACAAAGATAAGCAAGTTTGCTTAAAATACTATTTTATAATAGAGGCGTTCATGAAGTTCTTACTACTGCCTTTACAGAGTGGCTGTCAGTTATTTCTAATTACATCTGTTGCAAAAACATGAGTTCTTAAATGCTGAATTGGATTAAGTGAGACAGACTAATGATTTATGTTATGACAAAAATGCAGCGGATGTAACAAACTATATAGTTGTCTCAGTAACAGCTACATTTAGCTAATTCAAGGGGTAAAAGAAGCGTGGTGAGGAAACATTGGAAACTATGCTCTGGGGGTTTCTCTCTGGCTGTTCTTTCCTTTTTTGTGTAAGAATTTTGAATGCGGTCTTCAAGAGTTAGTTCAAGAGTTACCATTTGCATGTGTTCTTGAAAACTGTACTAATGCTTGAAGTTACTCTTTTTTCTGTTCTGCTTCTGCCTTGCTGTAGTGTTCCTAGAAGTTAATGGGTGTGATTCATGGACGAATTGTCAGGTGTTGTTAGATGCAAATGCATTTTTCTGCGTAACAGTTTTACCATACCTCGAGGCCTGTCCCTGTATGTTTCCTTATTCAGTAAGGCATGAGCATAAGGTACGCTTTTTCCCTCAGCTGTGTCACCAGTTAGCGGAATTCCGCTGTTTTTTTAACCGGTATGAAAATGGACAGCAGGTTCAAATCTGAGGTAAAAGAGGGAAGCCCAGCACTGATTAACAGATTACAGAGAACATGATTGCAGCAATGTTGTTTCTTAAGGAAAAGAGGCTAAAAGGATGATCTGACCATACTTGTTTTAGGCATGCGCAGCACCGAAGTGATGGATTAATCTGAATAAATGTTTCCTCTCCAAAAATAGGAGTCTGAAATATGTGAAGACACCATTTAAAAGGCCTGTTCAAAATTTTGTTACAGAACCTTGCAATCACCTGAAAACTTCTGCAGTTCTATGAATCGATGACTTCCTCAACACATGGGTGTCTTGAGCATTCATTGCAGTGGGATCAGTGTTTTGATACCTTTTGTGTTTTTGGTTTTTTTTTTCCACAGCCTTTTTGTGTAACTTCTGTGGAGCAAAGTTACTACGTTGTGTGGGTGTGAGGGTGTTCTGTTTCTAATAAATGAGAAGAGTTGATTAGTGCTTTACCTCTGTTGAAAGTTGTACAGTTTCTTCTAAGCCTAGTAGTCATTTTTCCCTGTTATTAAGCTCGGTGGTTTTAGGAGTTCTCCTTTCTGTATGTAGTTGACACTGATGTGGAATGTGCCTGTGAATATGAGGGAAGAGTCACAGCACTAGTATTTGTTTTGCTGTATTCTTGCCTACATGCCCTCTGTTTGCTGAATGTTTTTGGAGTAACAATATGAGGGAACTTCCTGTTGAGTATGAAAACAAGCATTAAAGTGAAACAAAGTGTTTTCATCTTAACCAAGTCAGTTATTGCTTATCTTAACAGAGTCTCAAATCAGACTACTTACACTCTACCTGTTTTGTTTTTCAGAGTAATTGAAATTGCACCTTCTACATTTGAGAAAGGACAAATTCATGATTGAATGGTGGATTAATAAGTATCTGTAAGAAGATATCTTTGGAGTTGGGAAGAACTGGATTTTCACCCTAGTCTAGCAGCTTTGCTGCTCACTTAAACACAGATGAATGAAGACCCCATTTGGAAAATCACCAGGTCAGCGGTCCAGAGCTGATGCAGGTGAGGTGTTTTTCTGGGTGGTTTTATCTGTGTTTAATGGGTGAAAAATGTTCTTACTTTATAGAATTTACTATTATTATTTTAATGGTTTTATGAAGGGGTTATAATTTCTGTATTAGAAGACCATTTGCTTTTGTTATAGAAGCTGATGAATGGAAAAGGCATACGTAAAGCTAATGTAGCAGTACAGACATATAAGAAGTGTTTAATATAGTCTGTAATACCAAAGTTTTAATAGAACTGTAGGTTACATGAAATTATAAAAGGGAACAAACCCAGTGGTGTAGGATTACATTGATGTATGAAGGGAAGAATTTCTCTTGTTCAACTTGGAAGTGCTGGAACATAAACAGAAATTTATTCTTGTATGTCCCATTCGGTTATTCTAGGCCAGAGAGATTTGTTGTCATACTTAAAGTGAGACTAAGACACAAACGAGGTCAGATGCCGCTAACAAAGCTGTTTATTTTTGTTGTAAGAAAACAGCAATATGAGAGAGAGAAAATAGAAAAGGGGTAAAATTTAGCTAGCAGTTTGGGATAGAATTGCAAGAGATAGTCACCATCATGGATCCAGCGGCGTCCCGTTGGTCTGTATTCTTCCGTGGGGAGGGTCCCTAGGTCCATGTGGTCCCACAGTCTTTTATAAGGTATTTTTTGCTGACATGTCATGATTGCATTCCTACGCATGCTCCCCGGCTAGGCCTGTGGATCCCCTGGGGAACACGGCTGCTGTATGATCACTTGCGGATTTGGATCGCACATGCCTGTGGTCGCCTGTGTGAGGGCACCCCCGTGAAGTGATTGTTCTTTGTCTTTGGCCAGAACCTGTTTCTGGAGGCTCTTTTCCCCTTATCTGTTCGGGCCTGCAGACAATCTTTGCTGGGTTAAGCCACCAGGAAGTTTTGCAACAAGTTCTGCAGGTTTGCAGGCAAGCTTTGAGACAAGAGAAGGTCTCTCATTTTATGTTTATCATTTAGAGTAAAACTCTTCATGGTTTTATAGAGGCTGATTAGTAATTGTGAAAGAGATTCTCCTGAAAACATTACAAAAATGCAAATGCTGTTGCTATTTTGTGGGTTCTTTAAAATGAAGTAGATTAATCCAAGTGTTTTAAAGAACTTTTTATTCAGGGAAATGCAAAATTATGAGTAAGCTTTCATCTTCCTTATGACTAGTTAGGCTTATTCAGAGTTTCACAGCTTGAAAGACTAATGAATCTCAGTCAATCTTGTGTGCTCTGCAGTAGGAATCAGCAGCAGTGATGCAAAAAACATGAAGTGGCCAATAAAGAATTATTCAGTAGGTTGGTACTTGGTCCTGTATAAATTAAGCTAGACTCTGCTTCCACTGTGCATTCTGCCTCAACTAGTGTGGGACAGGCACTAGAAATTACCATTTGCAAACTAGAAATTCTATAGACTGGAATTTTGAGGATGAAAGGTTACAGATGGATGTTCTTTCTTTTCAATTATTTGCTTTTTAAGTGAACTTACAAAACAATTTACATTACCTAAGCATGTTTAATCTTTTTTCTGTTACGAATTACTTCATGTTTGTTGCTGGGGGTGAGGCCCTTCCTATTTTATGCTGCAGCAAATCTCACTAGTCAGTGACCTGTGCAGGAAAAGATTTAGTAATCACACGATGTAGAATATATTCTATCACCAGACATTGTGAATTGGTCTCTAAAAATTGCAAGAAACGAAGCAACCATCGTGCATAATTGGGAAAGCTCAGTTAACTTCTAAAACAAGCAGTAGTCATTATGTTGCTTGCAAATACTCATCTAATTAATTGAGAACTGAAGCAACTGATACTGGAAAATTTATCAGTTTTCAAAACTGTGTGTACCTGTGATTAGCTTACATTAACGTTAATTGGCTGTCACTCATTTGAAACATCTACTGATTTCAAAGGTAACTTGGGCAAATATTTTTAATAAATGATTTCAGAGGAGACACCGAAAGTCTTAAACACTTGCTTCAGTGAGCTATCATTTCATCAACTGATGGGTCAGTCTTCCTCTTCACGCTAGCAGAATACCTGGGGGAGTACAGTTGTGTTTGTAAGAGAGAAGAAAGGAAAGCAGGCTTTCACCTGGCACTTAGCTTTGGTTTTGTTGACTTCTAGGCTTTAACTGGGCACTGTGCCCAAGTTCAAAGAATTCAGACACTAGGTTTTTAAGACAAGTGTTGGAATAATTTTTATGAAACTAGTTCATTGTGACATGGAATGAACAACAGAACTACAGCACAGATTTGAAGTGTCATAATGTGCAATTTAGAGGGTGATAATGAGTCTGAATTTTTTTGGTTTTCCTAAAACCCGAAACAGTTAAACTCAGGTATTTGTTTTCTTTTGACTTTTCAAAATAAATCTATGAATTAACTTTTTTTTTGTTTTAATAGTCAGATTTTCTCTTGTTTGTTCATGCTAGTTGGTCCTGTAACTGGCACAATGCCAAAGTGTCATTAAAATTGACACATAAATTTCCTTAGATGCAGTTCTTGCTTTTTAATATCCCTGTACAACAGTTGCAATTTGTCTATATTTTTCTCTGAAGTTTTTTAATCTTAACTGAGAAGTCCTTAAGTTATATTCATTTGATTAAGCTAGTGTCACTGTCATTTAAATACAACCCATAAATCATACCCATTTGGTCTGCCTCGGCTGTGACCTCCTTGCTGTGTTGCTCTTCCTCCTGATCATATTTGGTGTGCTGAGGCTAGCTAGCTTTTACTGCCTCTTCCTCCTTTTTCTTCCTTTGAAAATACCAGCAAATGCAGCAGTGGAGTTCATCAGAGTTTATAAAATGATTTTGATGGCAGGAAGAGAGGCCTTACAATGTGATTATAAATTAAGATTATAGCTAGTTGTTTAGGCTTTTTCCTTTTTTTTAAAATGTTTTTAGGAGAGAAAGTTATCAGAAGTGCAAGTGTCATTTACGTGGCAAGTCTCCTCTTTCTAGAAGAAGAGGTGAAGAGAGATTACTCCTCAGTTTTATGTTAAAAGTTTATTTGCTAGGGAAGAATGACTCTGTGTCTTGCCGTTGTGGCAATGTTCTGTGAGTTAAGACTAACTACGTGACAGTGATCCTTGTGACCTTACGGACTTTAAAAGTGATGTTTTGGATTGGGTTTGGTTTTCTGCACTTCTTTCTCTTACTTGGGAATGTAAAGGATTTATTCGAGTGGTTATGAAATTTACAGTTACTTTATTTAAAATAATTAGTAATGACAATAACAATAGGGGTGAGCTTTCTAGCAGCCACCCTTTCCTGGCTGAATCCAGCACAATGACCTTGTCACCTACATCATTGGAGAGATAAGGGTTTGGATGAGCACACTGTGCTCAAAACACTTGGTATGCAGATGTGGGTTTCTCTGGAAGATTTACATGAAGATACTGCCTTTAAAATGTTTGGGATTTTTTAAATGCCTTTCTGCTTTGAACTGGGCACATGACAGAGAATGACTAAGGCTAATTAGGCTTCTATCCCAAGCTGTTTGGGTAGTAGTGGAGGTTTCAGGAGAATTTATGTGAGCCAGGTTACTGTTTTATGTTCTGCAATCATGATGTGAAGGAGAAAATCTGCAATATACTTGAGTATGTTAGAAGCTAATTTAAAAGAATTATTTTCTCTCAAAAAAATGTTTGAAGTCCTTAAGACAGCAATACAATATCATAGGCATTAGTCATTAAAATGTCATGCATTTACAAATAAATGGCTCTGCAAAGAAACCGTACAAGCTCTTGGCAATTCTAAATTGGGAAAGAAGTCTTCTGCAGAGCCAATTTCTTGCCAAATAAAGACAAGTTTCCCTTCTGTTGTATTTTGTGGTAGCTTTACTTCTTCCTTTAATCTTGCAAAAAAGAAAACTACACAGGACTTAAGATATCCTCACACATCAGAAGAATTTTAGTATTTCCAATTCATTTGTTAATTCCTTTAGGGAAAAGAAAAGCTGTACAGCATTTCTAAATACTTGCATTGTGAATTAGTTATATGGTGGGCTTTGCCGCTTCAAAGGAGTAGTTTTTGCAGCCTTCTCAAAGACTCCCTCACATTAATTGCTTGAAACAAATGTTTTATCTTGGTGTGTGTCAGGTGATACCTTGCAAGGAAAGGATGATAGTACAGGGGTGCTTTGGAGTCCATGGCTATTCCTGTGTGACGGGGCCTGTTCAGCATACTTCTTTTTACATTTACTACTGGTGCTTGAGTCTGTTTGAACATACTTTTTGTGCGGTTTTTGGATTTTAGTGTAAGCTCCTATTAGGGAGTCAGTCTTTCACATGCTGTTAAACAGATAGAATTGTGTACATCTAATCGCTGTAACCCTCAAAATGGCATCATTATGTAGTATATGGTCTTCAAGTGTGGAAGTAGTTTTCTAAGATATAAATTGCATTTACTTGTGGTTTTTTAATACTTTTTCATAAATAATATCTGTAATTGTTCTAGCAGTTACTTTAAAACATTGCTTTGTTTTAGATGCTTTAGATAATAAACAGGAGAAAAAGCAGTTTGAAATTATTCAAATAATATGTGTTCCTTCTAATTTACGTGGACATCATCCTTGTTTTTTATTGGCTGAAAGGGGATCAGGCGGTGAAATTTGGTGGTGTGGTGGGGGAGGGTGCATGTGTGCGTGTTTAACAATGCAGCTGCTAAATCATGCTGTCTTATTTTTAAATGTGCATGAACTGCTTAAGTTGGTGTGCTGGTTTTAGTCGGGATAGAGTTACTTCTTCTCTACAAGAATCTGGGAGGGGACACAGCCCAGATAGGTGACCCAAACTGACCAAAGGGGTATTTCGTGACATCAAAACATGCTGCATATGTAAGTTGGGGATGGGCCATGTTCACATGTTGAGGCTTGCTTTGGCAGGGGTTTTGGGCTTTGTCTCAGGTTCTCGGGCACTGTCTCTCACTTCTTGGGATTTGGCTGGGCATCAGTTGGCAGGTGGTGAGCACTTGTATAATTTGTTTAATTTTCCATTATTTTCATTACATACTGTTAGTAGTAGTGGTAGTATTGTTTTCTTTACATATTGTAAGTAGTAATATTAGTATTATTTGTATTGTTAGTATAATTAGTATCACTATTTTATTCATTTATATTCAATTACTGAACTCTTTCTTATCTCAAACCACAAGTTTCCTTTCATTTTCCTCCAGTTGTCCTCCCCACCCCACTCTGGGGGCAGGGGTGAGCAAGCAGCTGTGTGGTACTTAGTTGCTGCCTGTGATTAAACCACAACAGTTGGCTTCTTTAATTGCCTTGATTTCAAAATCCTCCCTGAAGATTGCAAGGATTATAGGTGTACTATTTGAGTACATCGTGTTAGCAGTAAGGAAGATGCTGTCCCAAGTGATGAAGTGGCACTGTTGATGCCTTGGAACACGTCCCTCTGTGCCATCCTCATCCTCTGCCCCCGTAGGTTAGATGTAAATCCAAGCTATGGAAGTTACTGAACTTTGTCCCTGTGAGTAGCTTATAGATTCTTGCAACTTTACAGTAGCAGTGAAAAAACTATCGTTGAAAGGATTCTCCAGGACCAGGAAAGATTTAGGCAAGCAGATTTATCAGGTAATTCTGGTTTCCACTTTCTTGCTAGAATATGCTAAATGTAAGGATGCTGTACTGTTCCACCCTCCTGTTTAGAGGTGCTGAAGGAGACAGATGATGACTCAGTGAGCTCTTGCTACGACTTCTGTGAGTGTCTAGGCAAGTGAAGTGCTACACAATTCAGTAGTGCAACCTGAGATGTCTTCAAAAGGTCTTTGCATCTCCTTGACTTACTGAATTCAGACAGTGCAAGATACAAACGTGAATTCTGGCAAATAGGATTGTAGTCGGTATGAGAGTGAGTTTGTCCTAGGATCTTCAAATACTTGCTATTGTTTCTTCTTGAATGCTTGTTAAATTCCTGTTAAACATCCGAATGCCATAACTTTGCATTAAACTGGGACCTGGCTTAAGGTGCTGACTGACATAAGAAGCTGAGCAGTACTTAATCATTTTAGTTGATTTGGGTTTACAGCTCACTAAATAAATGAACAAGTTGAATCCTATCAAAAATACAAGGTTCCCAAGGTGAGTTAGTGAACAGGGCAAACAAATGTTGCCAGAGGTCTGCCAACCTTCTCCTTTGTGTTTATTGCAGCTTCTGTATTAAATCTTCCTTCTAGCATTCCTGTTCTTCACTTTGGGAGACTAATGCTTTCGACCTCCCTTCTTAGGCACAGGATCAGAGTCTTTAAGCAAAGGACAGAAAGCAAGTGTTGTGCAGCAGAATATATAGGTGTTATTTCTGTAGAGTTTTAACTGCTTGAGCTAATTTAGCCAAGAAACTTACTTCATCTCATCAGCCAGTAATGTAAAACGTGCTGTGAGTTTCTGTTCTGATGATGCTGTTCCACTGCTTCATAAAAACAGATATCTCTTTCTAAGAATTGTTTAATTGTTTTTAATAAAACACCACCACATTTTTAATAAAACTTGTTTTATTAAATTATCTATTAATGAAACACAGACACCTTGTATACAGAACAGGTAGCTAACAGTATGATCAGGAAGCTTGTGCAGTGGTTGTAGTAAAGTCCCAAAGTCTTCTGGATTTCTAATCAAGTTTTTTGTGATATGTTTGGTTTGTGGGTTTTGTGGTTTTTTGTTCGATTGTTTCTGGCTTTAGCTTTTGGGTGTTTTTTTTTAATTTCCATCTAATGGTTCTTATAAACATGCAGTTTAATTATTCAGTCTCCTAACAGTCAAAAATTGCAAATAGGCTTTTTACTATATTAATTGGTATGTAAGGCTTAATTTTTGAAAGCCAGATATTCCAGATGTTGTTACAACTGGAAACAGAGGTTCCTGAGGATTTGATAGGAGCCTGAGTGTTGTAAACATAAGATGTAGTAGTATTGTAAATCAGCCATTTCTGTAACTTTGTATATATCCACTTGAATTTTTTATAAGAAAGTGAACAGATTACAGTATTTATTAAGACCTTGAAAGCTGTTGGTACTTTTAGTGCTTCACTTTCTTGTGTAGTCCTAGTACTATGATGAAAGTTTTCAACATACATATTTCAAAGCTATCCTTGGAACGTGCACATAGTGTTAAATTTAAAAGAATTGGTGTGTTTAGACCTCTAGAGAAACTCAAGTATTTCTCTGTAGGTGTTAATTTAAGCATCCATAGTTAAAATTCTGGACATGTTTCTGCTTACACGTGAGACATTAGTTATACATGTGTCAGTCCAGCACTCTGACCAGGTTATTACAGCACAATTGTAATACAGCAATTGGACTGTGATAGTAGCTATCACAGTGGCCTCCTGATGGTGTGAGCTGCCTTTTGTCCCTAGCCCTGTAAAAGCCCACGTGGCTGGCCTGTGGCTGACCCAGCTTCTCTGCCCTGTAGTGCCCAGGAGACTCGACAGCTGCCTGTCCTGACGTACGGATGCACATCTGTCCAGAGTGTCTGAGCGGGCAGATTTCAGCATGATGTTTTATGACTCCTGAGTATTCTCCCACCACCACCGTTGTGTGTCACCACCCCCCCCATCCCAATCCCTCCCCTGCAGCTGGCAGTGAGCTGCCTGGCCCAGCAGACAGCACAGCCCCACGGCAAGTCTGCCTGTTGCAGGGTTTGTAAGAGAATCAATCCCCAGTCCATAGCATTAAACCCTGAGCCTCCTCTGTGGTGAGGGTAACCTGATTTGCTCATTTTTTCTCTATCAGTAGGTCATCCGTTCTAGGAGTGTATCTCCTGGTTTAGCTGAAAATTTAGTTTGGAGATCAGTTAACTAAGAAGATAAAGCATGTCACAAGGGGACAAATCTGGTGTTTACGCAAATTTTGTCACGGGAGCAACCACTTCAAGGTTATGTTCTTTTCTTTGATTTTTCCTAGTTGCGCACATTTATAACCTTTATCAGTTGTGTTCTTGCCTATCTCTTCCGCTGACTACTTTCTAATAACTAAAACAAACCTGGTTTTCCCCTTTCCTGTCTCCAGCTTACTAGAAGCTGTCCACTTCTCACATTAATCCCAAACTATCACTGGGATCTGTGCAATGTTTTTTCTGTTCGTGAAAAATCCCACTCAGAATTTCTGCATTCCTCATTTTCAGATTTATCAGCTGGTTTTTTCCAGCCCTCGTTAGCGCTCAGAATGTTTTACACCCTCTAAACATTAGGGGGCCTGTCTGCAATCTTTTCACTACCCTTCCTTACTCACAGTGTAATTCACCTCTTTTAGGCTCTTACTCATGACTAAAGTGCTGAATCAGAATTTCCAGTATTATTGGACTGTTAGTTTGTAACATTCACACTATCATATTACAGACTTCTGTGGCCATGATGCCAGTTAGTGTCAAGAGTCCATCACTCCTGACCAGTTTCTCATACATACTGCTCACAAGGAGGGTTTTAACACCTTTTTCAAAAATCAAGGTTTTTTTCATATTGCACTAGTTTTTGATTTAGCAGAGTGTTACAACAATAAAATCAACAGTTCCCTCTCAATACAAGTATGATTGTTTGCTGGCCTCTGTACTGTGCTCACCCTCACAGCTTTGGGTGTTGCCGGGAAGGAATACACGGGTTGAAACCGGCTCAAGCCGGTTGCTCTTCTCAAAGCTCTTTGTGTTCATTGTTCATTTCTAACGTGCTCTGTTAGGCTTAGATTTGTATGAACTTCCACAGCGCTGGTCTGGCTAACTCAGGAAGATGTGTGTTTGCGTCCTTTTGGTTAACTCAAGGATGGAAAGTTACACAGCCATTTCATTCAACTGTGGCAGCGGACAGATCATCCCAGCCGTTTTCCTAGAACAAAGACCACACAGGTCACCCCTACGTTAAGCTCAGCTTTCTTTTTAATAGTTGTGGTCAGTCACTCCTCATGCTCATCCTCGAGCTTCGGTATTGGGTTTGTGTTGGTTTGGGGGGGTGGGGGGCTGCAGAGGTGGGTTTTGTGAGCAGCTGCTGGAAGCTTTCCCTGTGTTCAGTAGTGCCACTGCCAGCCAGCTCCAAAACGGAC
>NW_010238174.1:48118-55745 GCF_000690775.1 Eurypyga helias | reverse complement strand
GAGGGAGGTTTAGAAGGAGCTTTGAAATGGGTTCCCAGCACGGGGCTTTACCCTAGACCATGAAGCGATGCTCCTTGCCGTCATGAGCCATGAGGATGACATTCCGGTTGGAGGTCCAGATGAGGCGGGCAAGAGGGCGTTGTGGGAGCCGGGCGAGGCCGGCTGGACCGGCGGCACCTGGTAGGTTTTGATGCAGCGGAGCTGGGGTGCGGAGTTGAGCATGCCGATGCTCCCCAGGAGAGAAGTGTTCATCTGCGGAGACACCCACGCGTCACCCACCCTGCCACGGGCTTCGGGGGAAGGTCACCGCCAGCGACGCGTGCCTGGCCCTCCTCCCAGGCTTCAACACCCCTGTGATTCCCAGGACCAGCGCTCTCCCAAACCAGGCTTAATTACAGTTTTGTTAGCGCGGGGCCAAGCAGTGTGGTTTACTGGGGGTAGCTGCGAGTTCAGGCAGTGGGGTGCTCTGGGTGGGGGTCAACGGCCGTGACACGCAACGCTGGGTCTGGTGAACTCGGTGGGCACACCCTACCCCGGTCCTTGGGGGCAACTTGTGAAGGCACGCTAAGCGCACGCCTTCTGAATTTAAGGAAAACACGGTGGAATGTACTTTATCAGAGACATAAAAGCACTAGAGCCGAAGATAGGCAGAATAAAGGGTGGGCATCATGATAGGGATGAGCAGAAAGAACCCAAAGCAAGAGGTTTTTACTGTCTGGCAGATGCAGAGGTCGTTGGGAAGAGATCAGCTGAGCTACGCTCTTGGGAAAGCAGGCCAATTACCAGCGACGCTTCGTCTCCAGCTCCACCGTTTTAAACACGAGATTCTCGATCCAACCCACCGGGACACACAAACGCTTTCTGTAGCACCGCTTTACTCCCAAAAACCTTCCCATCCTCGTGCATCCCTACCCCTGGATTTCCATTGGCCGCCGGCCACGTCCCCGAGACGCGCCCCTTGGCAAACCCCGGGACGCTGCAGGGGCGTACGGCCGATGCCACGGCCTGAATTCTGATCAGGACCAATACAAGCCATTACTTTTTTTCCCCGGCTCTTCTCGGCAGCAGAGTGGTGTCAGAGAGTGTAAATCACAGCGTCTCTAGCAGGGAGCGTGCAAGCACCGCTGACATTTTCACAATTTAAATCATCTTGAGTAATAACCCTTTTAAGATGACTAATGTTACTGATTTTCCTGCATTAGTAATAGTGCCAAAGAGAACACAGAGGGGAAAAAAAATCACTAGTGCACGAGGTCACATTTGAAAACGGAATGCGTAGGTAGGTTTAACTCTTTCTGCAAGAGCCCCTGCAACGTGAACGTTTGTTCACCTGGAAGAGCGCGGCGGCTCGCGATGGAGAACTCGTCCCTGATTTCTTCCCTTGCCAACTCTACAGCCACCTGCTCTGCTTGCTCTCCAGATTCTCCTGAGCGTGTGAATCGAATAAAGGGATGAAGATGCTCGCTGTTCGTTTCAGAAAGCAGGCAAGAGAGC
The DNA here is from genome assembly GCF_000690775.1 of Eurypyga helias. Classification (NCBI taxonomy): domain Eukaryota; kingdom Metazoa; phylum Chordata; class Aves; order Eurypygiformes; family Eurypygidae; genus Eurypyga; species Eurypyga helias. The sequence goes on along the minus strand of NW_010238174.1, from coordinate 54,251 downwards.
GATGGATAACGATTCGGTAACTTTTTAGGGCACCTGTAGAATTACCGGATGACGCAGAAAACTGGGGAAGCGGATTACCAAGTAACTGGGATGTCTGGGCACACCGAGTTCTGGTTTACAGTCTGATTACTGTAAGACTCAATGATTCTGACTGAGCACATCGCTTGGCCCCACGTGTTGCTTAAAATAATGTATTTTTTTTTAAGTCTAAAGCTATCTGAGGAAGAAAAGGATTCCTGCGCAGGGAACAGAGGCAGCAGCTTACAACCGACAAAAAATATTCCTACTAACGTGACATTAGAAAGGAAAAACCTGCTCGTGTTACAGAAAATAAACCTCCAGGTGCTTCACGACATGCTGCCCTGTTTCTCAGCTTCTCCTTGGGTTCCAGACCCTCCTTGCAGCGTTCACCTCGGCTCTCCTGCTCGCAGCCCGACATCTCCGTGCAGCCCAGTCCAGGGCTCCCCGATGCTCCCACCGCACCTGGGCTGGGAGCGGAGCCGGGCGGAGGGGGCACAGGCAGGCAGATGGCTGGGAACGCATCCTTACCTGCCAGAAGGAGAGGTGGCTGTCGGAATTGGAGTATGTGGCGAGGTACCGGCCGTCCGGGGCGAAAGCCACCGCTGTTATCGGTCCTTTGTGGCCGTGGATAGTCTGACAAGAGGGAACAGGAACACAGAAGATTCATGACCCGTCGCCACAATGCCACTGAACAATTTTTAAGCAAACAGAAGTGCATGAGTACATCAACTTACAGAAATCTTATTTTGGAAGACTGAGGGACAGCAGTAAAAATTGAATTTGTGGAAATACTGCTTCTTTTCACCCGCATTTTCTGTTATTCTAGCACTCACTTGCTACCATTGTGTTGACTGGCAAATACCCCCGAGGGGCAAAGCCGAGCTCTTCAGCAGGGGTCGCTTCCCACCCTTGGGGAAGACAGGACGGTGGCACGCGCTGCTCCCATAAACCCGAGTAAACCACGCGACATGTAGCTCCTGCCACGTCACCGTGAGCTCAGCAGAGAGAACACCCACTCCTCGGGGCGCTTACATGCCTCCGGACACCCCGAAACATGAAAGACGCCTTACCGGGTGGGACCTGAGCGCACACCACTCATTTTAAATACCATGACACTTTAAGTGTTCAAATCACCATTTGGCCAATAAACCAGAATTAAATCATCATCTGAACACATTCCCTGCCAAATCCAGTTTTTAAAACTGAAGTAATTGGTCAGGGATATGAACATAAATATGGCTAGCGGGAATTTTTAAAAAAACCTAATACTTACACCCCTAAGGGAGGTTGTAAATCGGATGTCCAGGAACCTGCAGCCGGTGAGCAGGGAGCGGTAAGAAGCACAAACCCAGTCCCCTGGCCTTCACAAACAGTCTCACAGAATAAAACGAGGCTGCCAACGTAAATGTAGTGCTCCCACACCCGCGGCTGGGGCTTTACAACCTACTCAGAAGGCTACGGCGCGTCTGAAGTTAGGCTTACACTTTACAAACTCATTAATATATTCATTCCTTATCCTGTAAGAGGTGAGCGAACTCCAACAGAAGCCCAAGCCTCTCTCTTTAATGTAATCACCGCAGCTTAGGATGAAAGTTTGAAAGGGCTATTAATTAGATGATCCGATGTTTAGTCCCATCAAACTCTTTAGCACTTAACAAGCAAGTAATACTTGTCGATAAAATATGTTTTGGTAATACAAAAGGTAGAAAAATCAATAGTACTAGCACACTTGTTGCTCTTTTTACTACGGAAAATGTGTTCCAAGAAGTACAATCCTTAAGGGAGTTCATCTGCTTTGTTATTTAAAGGCAGTGCTTCCCTAATTGATGCTAATCTGTCCAAGCCAAGATTTATTTTTTAGTGCACTACCTAAAGGCGTGCGTTGCCATGCTCATCTTTCCGAGGCCAACGAGTAAGCTTAACGAACTCAAGGTATTGCTACTCGTTCAAAATATCCCCCTTGCTCCCATCCACTGGCTGCCCGGACTCCCCCGGCCGGCACCGTTTCACCGCGGCGCTGGAAGCCGGATTGCGGCCGTCATGCTTCCGTGGAGAACGCACGGCCTGCGCGCGCTCTTCGGGATGGTTTTCCAGGTACTCCTTCCAGTTCTTCAGTTCCCAAGTAGTTATATGAGCCCAAACCAAAAAACACGCAAAATGTCGGCGCGATGTTGCTTTGGACACAGTCTTAATTCCAAAGGGCAGACACGGTGGGATAAAGTGCAGCTGTTTGCAGCTTCCCTCTGCCCAAGCAATTGGTTTTTAATGGGAAGATGCTCCTGGGAGACTACTTGACTTCTGCACCTGCCACCGTCGTCGTCCCGTAACGCATGATATACTGCAGTGATGACAACCTAATTCTAAGTCCAATATTTGGGAAACTCGACGTTGAACTGCAATATTCTGTTAAAGGTGACATAAAAAAAATAAACACTGCATTGCTGCAGCAATTTTATTTTCATAAATACACCGAAACGCATACTTTAAATTGATCAAGTAACTTATGTACTGCTGGAGAGACACAGTAATATTTTACCACCCTTATTATTAGATATTTATAGCCCCAATCTCTAGGGGTACTTTACGCAGAGTAAGGCAAAACATTCCCTTATGGAGAAGGTGGCCCAGCTAGCGCACTCCCAGCAGCTTTTCCAGCCCGCACTGCGTGGAAGACGTACAAAACGGAGAGGTTTGGCGCAGCCTCAACCCGACGTGCCTGCTTTTAGCACGGAGCTGCGTCAGGACAGCGGTATGCAGGGGGCACAAATCATCTCTGGGCAAGGAACAGTTACGTGACGAGCGGCTGGGGTGGCTTTAAGGTCCCTTCCAACCCAAACCTTTCCACAATTCTATGATTTCACAGAATCATGGAATCGTTTAGGCTGGAAGGCACCTTAAAGATCCTCAGTTTGTGCCATTATTGGGCACGAGCCACAAAGACAAACCAGAAGAGCTTCACCGACGTTCTGACCTCTCGGAGGTGCCCCGGCAGCAGCACGCACCCAAAGCTTTTCTTTCTTTGATTAAGAACTGGAAATTGGATTTTAGCCCTAAGGTCGGGTGCAAAACCCTGCAGAACATGCATAAAGGCCAAACTGTGCAGAGAAATAAATACCTGCTGTTGAGATAACGATAGAAATGGCAGATCTGCGAAGGGAATCCATAAAAATAAATACATAGGACTGCTGCAGAGATAAACTCAAGCCTGCTTGGCGGCTGGTCGCACGGACATTAGCAGCACCCTCACCAGGCCTGGACATTCGATGCCCACCACCCATTTTTCCGCTTTTTAATTTGGAGATTGTGAACCTTATCCCAGTTTGCAGCAGCCTTCCTTCCTGGGCTCTAAATACCTGTCTTCTTCTGCTGGATGGTCCTTCTCGTCATACTTTGCATGTGACAGATGTACTTAGTTCAACATAAGCGCCCTTAAGATGGGTACCTACAATGGAGAGGGGTACCAGGGGTTTCCAACAGAGGGTAGGAAGTCCTTGTTTCCCGTTATACTCCTGAGCTCGTGTTTCAAAGAGGAGTTGCTATACCTTTGACTCCTCAAAGCCAAAATTAAGGTCAAAATGTTTCCAAGGTCTACAGCCCTTCTTCTTCAGGAGCCAGCCAGCGTGGGCAGTGCATGGAATCACAAAAATCAGTGTGTAAACATGAAGGACATAACACACTCATGCGTCCCTGATGCAAGTTGGATTTACGTCACTTTTTACCATGTTTTTGTTCTGTTTTTATAAAATTGTGATGGATTTTGAATAATATCAACAAGTCCTGCGCTTAAAAATCTTAAATAATGGAAAGGAAGTATACTTTTTGTTTGGAAAAAGAAGGAAAGACACTTGTTTATAGCTGTCCTCAGGGGATGAGCCAGCCAAGCAAAGCCCCTACCCAAGATGTGCGCTGCCCTAGCCAAGGCCAGGCAGGAGCAGGGCATCCTCAGCGTTTGGCTTTCATAAAAACAAAGCTTTACAAACCTCGAAAATTTCACCTGAAAAGATAATTAAAATATCGCCTCATTTTTCATACCAAATTCTTCAAAGACAGCCCTTGAAAGGTTTTTTTATGAACACTTTAAAAAATAAATTCCTGCTCTCTAAGCAATTTAGTGGAAATATCTAAAATACTATTAACTTAAAACAGTTTCAGTACCTTTAATAATTTAATTTCTAGGTTAGTTCCAGTAATACTATCAATGGCAGTAAAAATTTCTGGACTCAGAAAGAGACTACATTTGCATCTTGAAATTAGTTTTCCTCCTGTCCAACTGGCTTCTCAGCAGTATCAAGATAAATAAAATATATAATACATGTGCTTTGACTTACAGTTTAAAACGACAGCTCCTTTTTTTTTTAACCTATGGAAATACAGTTTTGCGTCAGCCACTGCAGTCAGTCGGTATTCAAACGCACCATGCGTGATCTGACAGGCAGCGTTCAGCGGGAGCAGAAAATGCCCTTGAACGGCCGGGTACAAAAATACATTTATCACCCGAGTGGCAGGCCGGCTGTCAGGTCAATATGTGCCTCTCATTTGTTCGGAGGTTCTCCTGCTGCGAGTCCCTCATTACAATTTGCTTTTTACTTCCTGCGCAAATGACAACCAGAATATGAAGTGGCTTCTTTCCCAACCCAACTTAATCCCGAAAAGGAGAGGAGGTGACAGCTGCAGCCACCCAAGTGCTCCAGGGTGGCTTCAACCCGGCCCCAAACCGCACGGCCCAGCCCCGCACCGCGTCACGCCGCCGCACCGAAGGGCCGAGAGCTGGTCTTCTCGGCCCCAAAACCACCGCTGGCATCGAAGCGTGTGCCTGGATCGGCCAAAAGTCACCTGCCTTTCAAACACCCCGTTGTCCCAAACATCCCATTTGCGCTCTCGCTGTAGGGACATACTCATCAGTTCAGGATTTTCACAGGGACCGTCAAAATCCGTACGGCAATTACTTGTCCCAGGCGTATAAACCCATCGGCAGTGATTTATTTTTTTCCTCTGTGAAACTAATGCCTCTGCACGTAATTTAAACAGCCATAATCCTGTAATATAACCTCAGAATGTCCATGTGAGGATGTGGTAGACAAACTGGTTTGTTAAAATTCCGATCTCTTTGACAATTAGTGTTTTGAAAGAGGTTTCAACAGGTTGTAGGCTAACGTTTATGCTTTAATTTCTAGGAAAATAATTTAATATATGAATTCTGAGCATGACTAGGATATTCCTACCAAAGAAAATGGAAGAAGAAAGTGCTCAATATTTTTTCCATATTTTAAAACAGTATTTTGAGATATGAAATACTTAATTTTTAAGTCACCATTAAAAGGGTTAAGATAATAATTGTAAGTTTGTGTGAAGAAAATACAAAGTATAGATAAGGAACTTGAAAAGGGCTCATAGTGGATGAGCACGAGGCCTCTCAATTTCCATATGCTCCCTGCTGGGAAGCCACGGAAAGCTTTAGATCTTGCACCACAAATCCCACGAGGCTGATATCCGAGGGTAGTGAGGAAATCCAGGCTGATACCCCAGCACCGGAAAGCACTTCACAGGGAGAGGAGACATTGAACGCCTCCCCAGCAATCCCAGTGCAGACCAGATTTACCATTTAGGGGCTTTATCTAACCAACTACCAAAATGCAAATCACATCCTCCATGAGAACGGCCCCGTCAACCGTTAGAAAGACAAAATTAAAGCACGGTGACAGCAACCCCAGCAGCCTGGTGTAAGGCTGACCGGGGGCTGCGTCGCAGCTGAGCACCGTGAGGGGGGAGGTAAGGACAGGAGTGTGAGAATATAATTAATTCATCTAGAATTAATCTAGCGGGTCTCCAAGTTGTAAAGCCACAAAACGAGCTCATTTAGTGACTACCTGAAGGCTTCGGGGAAAAAAAGGCTCTTTTAATAGCTTTGGCAGAAGGAAGAAAGCCCGCGGAGGTGCCGGCCGGGACAGCACGCGGTGACTTCTGGCTGATAGCTGATAATCGGAGACCGCAGCGGCTGGATCACGGAGCACTCCTGACCTCAAACGCCTCTGGTGACAAGCTAGACATGGTCGCTGCAAGCCCAGTTTTTCCTCCTTTCCTCCTCAAGCAGTCACAGGATTTGCAGCCAGGC
>NW_010238174.1:44160-48080 GCF_000690775.1 Eurypyga helias | reverse complement strand
TCCGAGGGCGCTCTGTTAAGGTACCCGTTGGCTAAAATCCGTCCTAAGCTGTGTCAGCACAGATGAAGCTGTGAGAGCGATGGACTTTTGGCACAGTAGGAAGCACTCACCCTCAAAAAGATCTCTTTAGGATGCAGCCCTTCCCTTTCAGCTCCAGCTTTGCTCACCCAAATTTTGAAGACAACTGGTTAAAACAGCATCACAGTCGTACTTAGAGCACTGGAGTATTTTTAACCTCTGACTTTAGAGCCTTCGGTGCACTTGCAAACCACAAATCCGCAGCTCCCAAGCGACGCCAGACTTTAAAGCCTTCAGCAACTGCAACGGCGTAGGAAAAGCTAACGAGATCAGCGCTTCCCGCCAGGATGCTGGGGTTTGGGGACTTAATTATCCTTCTGGAAGTGTCTTCTGCCCTGCGGACTCTGCGAAGCAACTCTGCCGTCCTGGAAGCCAGCGTTCTCATCCTCGATGCTCCTCACCCGAATGCTTTAAGCGGCACCGGCCATATTTGCAGATCGTTGGCTCTTCCTGGGAAACTGTGCCCTGCCACAGAACCCCCTGACGGTGCTTGTTCTTTCCACAGCCACCACTCACCTTCACTTCCAAGGGGCAGCACCAAGATCATCAACACAAGTGGAAACTTGGGAGTCAAAAGTCCTCAATCGCCACATTTTCGGGGAACATTTTCTTAAAAGTTAAGATCGCCAAGGATCAGTGATGCAATGTCACTGCATTTGAAAAACACAGCACCTTTCTGACTTCGTATTTTAAAAAAAATACTGATTCACACTTCGAGACCCACCGTACCCACCCGGGAATGCTGGCCAGGCACCCACCTGCAAACAGGCAGAGCCAGCCGTCTCTGCCAGGGCAGCGCGACACCCTGCCGGCACGGCGCTCGACGTGCAGATCACGGGCATATTCCATGATATTTTGCAATTAAAGCTTTGCTAAACAATGTGTGGGATGGGTGGAGAGGAACAGGGTGAAGTGCTCAGAGCCTCGAGTTCCGAACGCATCGGGGTGTTCAGAAACTGGATCGTATCAGGGCGACTTATTCCCGCGCGTGCTGTAAATTTTAAGGAACCTGGTTCACAGTAGGAACGCACAGGGCATTATATGCAGCTGTGCAGCCACACAACTTTAAAGGAGATTCGTGACCAACGATTCCACAATAACTGATGAAGTGTAAGAGAGATTTTTCTGGTCATGAGTTACTAGATCCGCAGCCAAACAGCCATTGGAGAAAGAGGTCAGTTAAAAAAAAACATGTTAGCAGCACGCTTTTTAACAGTTCTGTTCATTTATGGAGGGAGTTGTGTTGAAATGCATGCTTGCTGGCCACGGGCAACCCTAAAGGGAGGAACCCGGGTCTGACCATCACCACTTAATGTGTATTAGTGCTCTGTCTCCACCTCAAATACGGAATGTAAATGTCATTTTGCAAGTTGCGAGTTAACATTAGGCTTAAATTTGGGTTTTAAAAGGTATCTGCATACATTCCTTTCAGCTTTTCTTTAAGGGAAGTGATAATCCCTCAGGAAAAAGGATGAGTTCTTGCACACCAACGTGCCTGCCAACAATTTATCTGCCAAACCTGCGTAGGGTAATCTAGGGGTTGTCTCTCACAAAAACAGCGTTTTTGAGAAGTTATTATTTCCCAAGAAAGTTGTAAGAACAATGTAAATAAAATGAAATTCCTCATCCCAGATGGATGGGTCCCCTGGCAGCTCTGAAAATCTGCCTTAGCAGCACCTGAAGAATAAAAGCTTTCTAGAGATGGGGGAAACAGGTGTCAAGACCACTTTTTGTGTGGGAAATAGGGTGTGTGAATAGGAAGTCACAGCAAAATTAGACATAATTTTAGATACTCAGACACTCAGATTGTCCTTACAGAGCTTAGGAGAAAATCTGTATACCTACTGTTCTGTCACTGCTCCTAGGGATGCACTAACTCCGTGCCGTGATAAATCTGTAACTCAGCGGGGATCTTGTGGCCTCCAAGGCAGGTCAGTAAGTTTAATATCTGTCTCCAGTCTATTTGCCTTTTGTATACTGAATTGTACCACTTCAAAAAGGAAAAAAGCCTTACTGTTGGCTCTCCACCACGGAAGCTGACAGCTGAGGTGTAAGAATTAAGTAGAAAGCCATAGCTAAGTCAAGTTTTTATTTAATATTTTTACTAACTTTGATTCAAGAGCACTCATGGTTCCTGCTTGTGGACTTGCAGACCTTGCTTGGCACCTACCCCTGCCTTCCTGCTCCCAACACGATGCTCCTGCATCTGCAAACGTGGGATGGCCACGCACCCTCACAGCAGTCTCCAAATCAACCAGAAAAAGTACGGAAAGAGAAAAAAATGCTTTTTAGGAAACGCACGTTGCCAATCAGCATGACCTAAAAAGCAAATTGAGTGATTCCTGAGGGCTCATTACTTGGAGGAGTTGCAGTATGAATTTATAGCGCTCGCTAGGTTGTACGTGAGGGCCTTCCCCTTGCATTTGTTACTCGCAGCTTAATGCACAGATTCAGATGTGCAAAGCAGATTTATCGGTGATGCGCAGAGGCAGATTTGGTGCACGTCAACAATATCCAAGCGGAGTCAATGCAGAGGAGTCAGCGTGCTGTAAATTCACACCTCGGCTAAATCCCCACCAGCCTCCCGCGTCGAAGCGCATCAGCACAGTTTACTCCCATAAACTACACGTCTGAATTACCACCAGCTACCAACTGGGCAGGATTAAACACTGGTTGTACGTTAAGAAAGACAATCTCCGCAGGCAGGATAGCCTGACGACCGCCTTCTGCTGGGAGGCTATCTTGCTCTGGAAATGTAATGTAAGAAGAACTAAAGACCGAGGCTGGAGCTGGATCCATGAGGACATGCAAAGTCCGGATAAGTCCTGGCACAGCCAAGAAGCATGTGCCCTTAAATTCCCGCCCCGTTTGCCTGCGATTCACTTATTCCTAGCCTGTATTACAGACTCTTGTGCGTATGTGTATGTGCGTATGTGTGTCCGAATTTAGCTGATCCTAACTCCCCGTGCACGTCACCAGGGCCGTCTGTACCACGGACGGGGATTCTGCAGTTGCACCGGTACTCCGTGCCCGCAGGACCGCACACGACGGCATTCCCTCTGCAGCCCAACGGCCTCCCTTCCCGCCTCTGGTGAGAAAAGGCTCTTGGCGTATAAAGTTAGGAGGTTATCCTCAGTAATTATCTTTCAGCTGTAATTTGAGGATAAGTGTTCCTACTAACAGGTTTTCCTGTCTCACCTGAACTTGTCAGAGCAACAGTGTCAGTAAATGCACGTTCGGACTGCAGGACGGTGCTCTTTCTTTTCCTACCTTTACGTACGTCTTCTATTCAAACTTCACTAAAGGGACATCTGACACCAGCAACTATTCATTCCAAACATCATACGGAATCATTTTCTGCCTTACACAAGAAGAAAAATTTGCAAAGGCATGTAGGTAACGAAGTAAGACAACACTACGCCCAAATCAGTTACTGCTTTGGCTGCTGAAGCTCGTACCCCACACCAAAAAGCCCCGATCCTAGCCCGTGTTTAAAAGCACCTTTTGCTTTGAAACGCACTGAACCAAAAACTCAGGCATCTCTTAAATCTTCCAGTGAAAACGATGGAGGCTGTAGGGACAAAAGCTACATGGCTGGGACTGGAAGCAATCGCACGCAGAGGAACCAGGGGCTCTGTGAATGTCCCTAAGAACTCCAGTTCTAAATATCCATGACGAAAACCAAGATTTAATCAATGAAAGTGGAATGTTTTATGGCTTTCTTGCCTATACTGCATGCATTTTACCAAGCTGTTCTCTATTCGCCGGGAACATGGACCTGACTGCAAGTCCAGACCTCAGGACCACTCCGCGTACACGTCACTGCATCGGCAACAGCACCG
>NW_010238174.1:36054-44120 GCF_000690775.1 Eurypyga helias | reverse complement strand
CAAAACACACCCCAAAATATACCACCTCAGTGCTGGCGAACAGTTTCTGTCTTCAGCGGGAATTCTCCATGCTCCCAAGCCTGCAGCCAGCAGCCAACAGGAACACATGGACAGGCTCACCACGTACCCAGGGCAACAAGCAAAAATTCCCTATAAATGAGAACAGTGCTGGAGGTACACTGGTATTTTCCCATAAAACTCACGGACCTGTTCAGCTGCAGCCCACTGGATGGGAAGAATGGAAGAGGTGTTTTCTGGAAGAGGTTCCTCCTCCTACCCTGGAAGGGGGCCACTAAGTAAAATCTGAGAATCACAGAACGGTTTGGGTTGGAAAGGACCTTAAAGCCCACCCAGTTCCAACCCCCCTGCCATGGGCAGGGACACCTTCCACTAGACCAGGTTGCTCCAAGCCTCATCCAGCCTGGCCTTGGACACTTCCAGGGATGGGGCATCCACAGCTTCTCTGGGCAACCTGTCCCAGTGCCTCCCCACCCTCTGCGGGAAGAATTCCTTCCTGATGTCCCATCTCCATCGCCCTCTTTCAGTTTAAACCCGTTACCCCTTGTCCTGTCACTCCCTGCCCTTGGAAGATGACACCCTCCAGCTCAACTAGTCACTCCGTAAGGGCCAGTCACTCATTATATACCCAAACACATCGCTAGTGGAAAAATTATCAAACAGCTAGTATAGATGGATTAATTGGGAGATTTTGGACTGGACCGCTACCCAGCAAGAATTCAAATAATCACACTGATCCCAATTTTCTGGGCTCCACGTATAGTCAAGGAGAGAAACAGTCGAAAGGTTCATGCTGGAGTGCACACATCCCTCTGTGGTAGGTACCTCCAAAGCCAGATGAAATGCCTGCCGTTCCCTTTCACAAGGAGGAAAAGCCCCCAAAGAAAGCATGTAGGTGAGTTAATGCCTTTGGATTATCATGATTATAATTAATGACTAATGATATTAAATCTGCTTTGGCAATGAAACAGCGCTGAAGACTCCAATGAGCAAAAGCAACTTTCAGACTATTAATATTTTCCCATCATTCCAGAGTCAATAACAATCCTGTATCCTAAATTTTGTTATCTGAAATATAGCTCCACAGTCTGAGAATGTTGATTTAGTGTTCAGTTTGGGAAAAAAAAATAGCAGAAAATAATTCTTTTTCTGTATTACTGCACCTCTAAATACAGGAATTTCAACTGTATGTTGGTAATTTACAATCTTATGCAAAGTATGACTAATGTGTTTGGAATTTAACACACACCATTAATTGCATCCAACCTCTGAGACTGTTTCTAGCCCAGCAAAAATGACTACACATTTTTCCCTCCTTCATATTCTTAATAAATACATTTATTTAAAAATAAAAAGAAAGAAGCCCGTCTTCTGGGTCATGACTTCGTCCAGTAAGTCACTCCAGAAAACCTCCAAACTGTCAGTTTGTAAAAATCAATGGAATAAAAATGTCATTTGGAACGGGCAGTGAAATTCAGCCACGCCGGCAGCTGTGGGAGCGCGATGCGGCACGTTTATCATTAGGTAATCGCTCCCCCCGAGGATTAACAGCACACGGACGAACCTCGTGCCGCCCAACACACTTGGGGTGTCATTAGCTGATGATAACCCCGCTCCCTGCCATCTCCTCTTGCTTAATTAGAGGTTACAAAGGTTGTAATCGGACTCAAAGAACTCAGGTGAACAGAACTTGCAACGAGTGATACCTCGATCAGTTCCACACGGGGGGCGGCGCGCGTGGAGTCAGCGAAGCCGTAGGTGGGAGACCACAACCCCGCACTGTGTTTTACAGGAAGGACCTAAAACTGCAGGTGAATTAAAACATGCAAGCCCACACTACGCTCGAGTGCGACAAACAGCAACTTTTTCAGGTGCCCAATTCAAGTGCCATGTATAAAGAGTAAAAACCAAGGATTTTAGGGTACCAACTCACCAGAAATAAATTATTAAGCATGTCCCAGGCAGAAGATGGCCAAGGTGCCTCAGCAGAAGCACGGTAAGCTACACGCATGACAGAGAAACTCCATCGTGACTGCAAAATTACAAAGGGTGTTTCTTGGTTTCAGTGTTTTCTTTGGGGTTAAAAATTGCCACCGGCACGTTTAGCCGTGGCCGAGAGGTTTAAGGGTACGTCTTCTGCACTGTTTTGTAAACAAAGACCACATTTGCAGAGGGAGCAGCCTCAGATCTGCTGCCCTCCGAACTGTTTTCCAATTCACTGTGAAACATCAATTATCTTTTATCAAATAACAGTATCTCATCTCAGTCCATTATCAAGATGGAGTCTTATTTTAGCTGGACTGCAGCCCTATCTGTATATCAAGGCTGGCCGCAGTGCCAGAGTGAGTGAAAGGCTGCGAAATAATCAATAATCATCATCAAATTGTGGTCGACAGGTTGCGAGGATGGAAGTTTTTGATGAAACCTCAACCTCCTTTTGTGCAGCTGATAAAGCTTAACCTTTGCAGTACCTGATAACTGGGACTCAGTTAAAGGCAGCTCTGCATACACTTACATCTTGGCTCAAAACCCCGCTGGAATCGCTCGGTTGAAGTGGATCGCCCCTTCGTGCCATCAAACACCCTCCGGCACGCCGTCAGAGGACACAGAACCGCCGTGAATCGCTTTCGGGGTTTTTTATACCCCCTTTTCCTTGTTTTCCGAGAAGGGAGAACCGCACTCGGTCCTAAAGCTGGGCCAGGAAAAGGTCAGCCTAAAAAGAGAACCTGTGCCTAACAACGGACAGGAGCAAGAGAAAAGTTTCTCTTATCTATTTAAATGCAAACTGAATATGTGTTGTAAACTTAATATTTATTTAAATGTAAAATTATCTATTTAAATGTAAGCAGCTTTCTGTTATCCAGAATGAAATTGATCACAGAGATAAAGGGGGGAAAAAAAAAGGTATAAAACCATGTATGCATTAGGCTAACTGCATAGCATCCTTTCTGTTAAAGTCATTATTCAGCACTTTTCTTGTGATAATTTCTTTTCAAAAAAGAAATAAGGCAAAAAATGAGGTTGTAAACATTTTGTTTCTGTATTTTTCAGCATAACATGAATAATCTGCAACCTGAACACAACCTCCCTGTGAAGAAGGGAGAGGTGAGTCAGCCATCCATTTTCCCTTTTAGCTATCCATCAGCTTCTCCAGAAATAGAAATTTGAGGAGATTTGTCAAAAGTCACGTGAACAAGCAGAACGGGCATTTCGAGAATAACGTGCAGCTCTAATTTCCCTGCCTGGAGCAGCGTTCAGGCAGAGGATAGAAAGGGAGAGGGCAGCAGACTAACCAGGTGCAAGCACAGAGCTGTGGCTGTGGTTATATCCACGTCCTTAAAAACCCACACAAACCCACCCCACCGCCTCGACCCGCTTCCTCAGCATTCCAGACAACCCTGGAAGTTCACTGCTGGTCAGCCTGAGCAGGTAATGCAGAACCTCTCCGGCATTTTGATTAGAACTGGGAAACCTTCACAGAACTCAAGTCCGTGGGATCTGGCAACACCTTTTCAGCATTATGGATGAAAAAAACCGCTCAAAAACCTCCAGTCACCAAAACCTGCCAGCCTCCCGCTGCCTTGCCAGGAGTGATTCCCAGCTGTTGCCCTAGCGAATCCGACCGGAACAGCCAGCCGTGCAGAGACCCCGCTGCGTGACGGACACTGACACTGAAGGCAAGCTGCCCCACGTGCTGGGGAAGAACGGATTTGCATTTCTATTCAGCAAGTTATGGTCAAAACACCAAATCTGTGGACCCTTTCCTACACCGAGTCCCTGTAACATTGTTAAACTGGTTGCAAGGTCTTAGTCACGACCTTTAAGAGACAATGGAGGGCTAAAATGATAATTATTGCCTATTTCCTGGCAAAACCAGAGCTGATATGCAAGATTAAAGACTTGTACCCACTTACAGGTATTTTCAGAGCCTGATTGAAACTGCTGAATTTGCTCCTCAGATACAAGAATCATGGGCTTTTCCAAATAAAACAATCTCACAAGTAAGACGTGCCCTGATGAAGCAGCTGAACGTACGAGCGCTGAGTGAAGCCAAGAGCTCAAGGCTCGGTAACGTGGGTTCCCGTCAGATGTCACAAAAACAGGGATGTCCCAGGGAAAAGAGAGGAGCTTACGGCATTAGTTGTACTGTAAAGAGCAAAGAGAGACTTGGACAATTACAGGCTCACCTACCTGATGTAAATTCCCCCCAAGAAAGGCATGTTTCATATGAAATTGATACTAATTAAAGGTTTAGATAAATAAATATATAAAGGTTTATAGAAATACGTAATTATATCCTACAATCAGCACTATAATTATGTATCTTATATAGGCTTACGTAAATACATCATTATATTGTACAATGCATTATATATTTTATATTAACGTATTATTTTATAAATATAGTAAAAGCCTTGTCAACGACATAGTTTCACAGAGAAGAGGTGGCATCAAGCCAGCTTACTGAAACGCCTGGCTCTGCTGAGAAAAGGCAAAGCCCTGACGCGGCAAGGCTTCGGAAAGGTGTTTGGTGCGGCCTACCCATTCCTGTGAGGAAGGAAACTGATACAGGTTGGCTGTTAGATGGATTAACTATCGGTTAATCGATGGGGTTTGGAATGCGGCTGTAAACAGAAGAACTGCTGAGTCGGTGCATTTCTCCTGGAGCCCTGGGAGGGCTTGTCCTAACCTAAAAGCCACATAAAAGCTACTACTGAGAGTCTGAGGAGAGCACAGAGAGGGGTTGGGGAGGAAAAACCCAAAGGGCACAATCCAGGAGGAGTATCCTGGGCTGGCTGGGCATGCCAGCATCCCTCCAGGACAGGGCAGCCTCATCAATCTGGTTTATTAAGGATGATGGTGGGACTTTGCCCACATAGAAAAGAAATGAACTGTTTCTTACGCCAAATTAACAGTTGAATGTAAGGCAGGACGTACTGGTGAGAGGTTGAAGCTAAAGGAGTCAAACTAGAAACAATACAGCTTTAATAATGAAAATAATTAATTACTGGAATAAATTGTGACGATTCTGGCAGATTTTCCAAGACTGGAAAATTTGAGATCAAGACCAGATGACCTTCTGTGGATACCCATTGCCTGGCGATGCTGCCCCATGCCGGAGGTCAGACCTGATCGCTGGGACCCCTCCTCACTCCTCTCCATCCCTCTGCCCAAGAGCCGCCAGTCATCAGCTCCCTCCATTTACAATTTCGCCTTCCTGAGAGAGACATCACCCGTGATGAACACACGCTGAACTGCTAAATGCCGCTCCGGAGACCGCCGATGTCACTCTGATGGATGTGGCACCAGGCACTACTGAAAGAAAATATAAAAGATCTGCTCTTACAGGGAATTTGGGTCTTCCCAACTCCGCCAGACTGGGAAATCCTCCTACAGAGCCTTCCTTTCCCATCGGCTATCTCATCATGCCGGGGTTTTGAAGGATTTCAAAATATTCTGGGCACAAACCCACTACTTCTCCTCCAGCAACAGAAAATGCTGAACAGCGAGTATGGTATGAGAATACATCAAAACTTAGCTAGTATTTTAAATAATTCTCATTTAATCTTCAGCACAGAGGTCCTACTGCAGTGAAATACCAGGAAATTGCTTATTGTGGAACAGTTCTATTTATGGATGAAGCAAAGAAATCTCCCCCAGAGCAGCACTTCATAGTAATAATCTAAAGCACAGTGTAAAATATTAGTGTAAAAGATTAAACTATCGCAAAGGTGTCCTCCTCGTAACCTCCTCCAAGACATGGTTAATTAATAGTCAATTATGATGTAAAGAATTTGAAAAAAAGGTGGTAATATATTAACTAAAAACAAAGCAGCTGAACAGTTCGATATTTCTATTTGTTATAATTATTTTAGAGTTTATTATCAAAGCATTTAAAACTTTAAACCGATCTGGACATTTTAAATCATCACTTTTCATAACAGGTTTTTTTTTTTGTTGTTTGGGTTTATTTTCTGCCCTGAAACCCTCCCGAATTCTCACGATTATTCAAACGTTTCAAAAGCCGTGCTGGTAGGGCCTCGCATGACCCTTCTCCACAATGCACAGTCACAAAGCACAACCCAACCAGCCCCTTTTTCCCAAAAATCCGCTGCCGTCGAGCCCAGGGCATGGGTCTTTGCTGCAATGGGGGACAAAGACCCCCTAAAATGTCTCCAATGCCTTGCCCCCCACCTCGTGAAACGCTCTCCAGAAAGCCAGCCCTTGCTCTACGCTTGGCTTCCAGAGCCAGTCGCAGTATGACAGTCGGTTTTATTACGAGCGTCATGGAGACGGTGTGAAAAATCAAGAGCCATAGGCAGTCAGCGGCAATGGGTCAATACTGCTCGCCGAGACATTGTGTAGATAATCAACAACAAGGCCCTGGGTTCTCTCTGCGCTGCAAACAGCTGAAGGGCAAATCAATACCGCCATGGGAAGGACGCTGCCCGGCTCCGCTCCCCGCAACGCATCGCCCCAACCACAGGAAAACACCCGAAAACCCAAACGAATTCCACTGTTGCTTGTGTCCAACGCTTGGTGGTGGGGATAACAAGTAAAATTTAATAAATAATTTAACAGAAAGAGAAAAAAACCCTAATCCCTAGGTGAAATTCCAGTGAAAAAATAGGTAAAAGAAATTAATATATTTGGAATTCTCATGATGTAATACAAAAGGGCTACGATTTTCATTCTGTTTCAATGGTTTAAAAATAAACTGAAATCCCCAAACCTGGTAATAAGATATTGGCTTGAAAGTAAAATCAAACGTAGAACAGTTTAGAAATTTTAAATATTGGAATAAACAAACGATCTTTCCAAAATATTAGGAAGAATTCACAAGTTAAGAGGCACATCTGTACGACAGCAGTAACGCAAACCAAAAGCAAAATTCTAAAATGCAGATAACTTGGGCTTTGAGACAACATTTTACTGTTAGGATTAATAATTGACACCTGGTTAAATAAGTGATACTAATATTGTAAATTTTACTGGAGAAAAAACCCTATGGCACATAAATGTTGATTTATTATTTGTTTAAAAAGGTGATCCTTGACATCCATCATTCTATTAATCACCAGATGCAATTTGTCTGTCAGGATGTACAACCACCTTTCTTGAACAGAAAATGAAATTGTGAGGAAGGTAAAAAAAAAAACCTTAAAGGTAAAAAAGATTTTGTTTCCTATTATTAGAGTTAAAATGCTTCTGTCTTTTCTTCAAGCAGATCCTAAAATTGCTGTCATTAGCACCCTATTTCACCCACAGCGTCAAAATAAGGTAAGTAAAGTCCATATTTGGGCCAACAGTTTGCTCTGCTGCTGATAATTATTACAAACTTTCCCACAAACTATGACCTGTGTTAAGTCTGTGACACCGTTTCAGTACCACAACCCCCCCCACCGCTCAGATCTTGCCATCAACTGAATTTAAAAGGGATTATTTTTTTTGCATGGCTGCGAGATGTGAAAAAACCACCTTTTAACCTTTATTTTCACCATAACTGTGTTAGTATGCATGGTGGCAAATACGATACTTCCATGAATTATTTAATGCAAACATCCACAAATCAAAAGGAAAATAAAGAAATCTTCCTTTCATGAGAATTTCTGCTGTTTTCTCCAGGCGTCTCCAGAGCAATGCGGTTCCGCACACGGGAGCGGCACCGTGACACCCGCCGACTTCACTCCCCTGGGAGCAAAGATCTCTGAGCGATATGAGGAACCTGTCAAGCTCCTGCGCGGAGACGTGGGATGGGTCCTACAGTGCCGGGGGGCTTGGCCTGGGACGATGAGCCTGCCTGCCCTCCTGCCTGCAGCCCCGAGGGGAGGGCTCACACGGCTGCTCCCCGATGGCACAAGCCCAGTGGGAGATCCCCAGCAGCTCTAGGATCGCAGAATCATGGAATATCTAGGCTGGAAAAGCCCTTTCCGCCCATCAGGTCCAACCGTTACCCCAGCAGTGCCCAGCCCAGCACTGACCCATGTCCCTGAGCACCTCGTCCTCACGGCTCTGAAACCCCTCCCGGGATGGGGACTCCCCTCTCC
>NW_010238174.1:28932-35896 GCF_000690775.1 Eurypyga helias | reverse complement strand
CACCCCCTTTCAGGGAGCGTGAGGGAGCGATAAGGTCTCCCTGAGCCTCCTCTTCTCCAGGCTGAACCCCACCACCCAGGGAGGGTACGTTACAGAGAAGGAGCTTTTAGAGTCCTCGTTTTTTCATCTTTCAAAACAACTTCTGAAAGGGAGCATTAAGGAAGGAGGGTTAAAAAAAAACATGGAGAGCAAACGGTTGTTTAAGCTACAGGTCAATGGTGGCACAAAGACTTCGATATCCATAACTAGATCGGTGTGGGAATAAAAAACCCAAAAGGTTTCTAACCCTTGATATTCCATCCCATCAGTATTCGGGAAGAGCCTTCTTCAGATGGCGCCTGCCCAGCTGTCAGAGCTAAAAACGCAGAGCGAGCCTTCACGTCCCAAGGAGATCTCACCTGCCATCCCTTCTGCACATCTCTGCGTTAATCTCAAATTACTGTATGCCCTTAACGATGCGTATAAATGGGTGAGGAAGGGGAAAGCAGTTCCCTCTCTTCTTATCCAGTAAGTAATCCTGATGCCTGATTAAAACCAGCTTAATTATGAGATGAGAGGGGGCACCTAATAAAACTTCCATACGTATTTCAAACTACTAACGTATTTAATAAATGCAAAATTATGTTTATGGCAACAGGAAAAGACTCAAAGAATTATTTTATCTTTAAATATTGACTCACTAAGCAATTTTTTGATAGATTGTTACCGAAAACATTGTTCAAGAAACATTATAAACAGAAAGAAACAGAAATGACCTTAAAACAGACAATGGTCTGTGTTGGAGAAACATTCTCCCTGGTAGAAACGAAGGAGCAATTAGCAGAGCGAGTGGAAAGGCTGCAGGAGGAGAGCGGGAGGGAGGGCAGCGGGCCAAGGGCTCCGGCACACCGTCCCAGCGCTGGCAACCCTCGCAGCAGGGCCCTGGCCCCCACAGGTACTCCCCAGGTACGTGCCCTAACTCCCGCTCCGTTTACACCTACCCAGGCAATTAAAACAGTTTGCTAAAAGGCTTGGACTTTTGCGAAAACAAGTTAGAATCTGCCAACGGTGAAAAGTAACTGAAAAGATCCGCTTTGGAATAAGAAACCTGTATCCAATAGATGGCGTTGCCCCCTAATAATCACGTGCGTGGCACTCGCCAAACCCTTTTAACCCATGAATAACAATAACATCTGCGAAGGACCCTGCCCCAATCACCCTGAAAGTCCTTTCAGTCATCCCCATCTCCGCTTTCCACGACCTACGTGGCAGCTCACTAGGAAAACAAGGAAGGAAGTGTTGTTAATGTTCACCAACACAGATTTACTGGGGGAGTCAGTTCTCGGATCCCAAGGGAACAGAGTGCCAGCTGACAGGGAGGAGGGAGCGCTCTGGAGAAAGGCTGGCGAACCTCAGCTCCGCACAATCCCCTTCCAGCAGCTGGAGGGTGTCACACGGAACCCACTTTAAACGAACCCAAGGGAAAAGTGAAAAGTAAGGTATTTTGGTGGGTAAATGAAGGCAGAGGGATGACCTCCATGGAGGACTGAGCCCCAGACAGCTGTCAGCAGACTGCTGTCCTGCCTCCCAGCACCTCTGGGCACCTGCAGCGCATCACCGGGACGGGCGATTGTGTCACAGGCCCGCGCGGGGCTCCCGCGGTGAAGCCCGACGTGCCAGAACGAGCCCTCGTGCGAGCAGGCCCCCCGCTCGCCTTGGAGCCAGCCCGGAAGCTGGGACACCAGCACCAGTTAAACGCTGCGGCTAAATGGACGGACGGGTTCTGCCAACACCCTCCTTGTGCTCCAAAAAGAGGTGTAAGGAAGTGCACGGTTGTGCTCCAACAGCATCAGGAATTAGCTATTCGTCTGAGACGCCAAGACTTCCCAGACTTGTCTGGGCTTCTCACCCTCCGTTTCCAGCATGGTGGCGCACACGGGAAGGCGTCGCGGTCACCGTCCCCTCACGCGGGCGGCTGCAGAGGTGGGCGAAGTCACGCACCCCGCGCAGGCTCCTCGCCCAGACCCTCAAGGAAACTTGCTTGGGAAGAGGGATACGCACGGCTCTGCGGCACGGTGGTCAGCTTGGCTGGGGCACCAAAGATGCTCAGTGACCTCAGATGTATCGAGATACAGCAGTTCTTCTAGACCCATTTTTACTTGAATTAATAAATCATGATCCAAATGACTTCAGATAAAGCACTGCATATTTTATTTGCCTGCACTATCCAGTTATTTATAAAACGAATCTGGCCCTCTTAGCCTCCACAGGACAGCTGTCTAAACAAGAAATACTGGAACATCCAACGCTGCCAATACCGGAATTGGAAAGCAACCCCCAGACGTTCAGAGCAGACAGTGAACCAGCCATGTAATCCAAGGACGTGGTTCTGCCAGCCCAGCTCTGAGCAGCACCACAGATCTAGCAGGGAGAAATCTAAGCTACCTTCTCCAGAATGCACGTTTGGGAAGGACTACAGGTAACAAACAGCTTTTAGGAACAACAAAAAAATCACATTTACACACACACAAAAGGATAAGACAGATACAAAATACAGTTATTTTATCCCAGCTCTACATAAAGACTGTTGAAATTCGGTGAGATGGTCACACAGTAAATGGAATAAAGAATATCACCAATGAACTCTTCCGAAAAGAGAAGGCAAATACTTTGTCATTTGAACATTTTAAATTCCAAGCACCCATTTCAACATGATCCTGCCGTATACCCTCTTCTAGGTCACTGGTAAGAAAATACATGTCTTACTTAACATCAGAAAATTGTAAATATCTCAAACATAAGCGTAATGGTGTGTTGTAGAGAGGATTTTTAGGGAAAAAACACAACCCTCAGTGGATTTCATGTGACTTCTACAGTAGGTAACCATACTGCTATACACTCAAACTTGTAAAAACCAGGTTTTTCATTTATGTGAGAGCAGGGGCATCACCTAACTTTTGTCTTTCATTGCTGCCCCATCTGCGGCACCCATTCAGTTCCAGTGAATGAAGACAGTAGGGCTCTATATACTTTGAGTCCTTCATTAAACTATTGATCCCCTCAGCATTATCCATAATGTTCCAGCAGCTCAGCACGTCAACCGATGCAGCGCTCACTGCTCCTGCCTTTCAATAACTTCTACACTTTATGGGGAGGGAGTCACAGTGATTTATTTACCTGACATTTCCCAGTCCGGATGTCGTAGAGGGCCACTGAACCATGGCGAGCTCCCACTGCTATCCTGTGACTCCGCTCGTAATAGCTGACCATGTAGAACCTGAATTGAACATCAGAAGAAGTAACAGGTGAGACTTGATGTTAAAATTCATTTGCAGTGCTGTTGGCGTAATTAAAATTAGTGCCAGAACTGAGATTTGATGTCAAAATCCATCAGCTGCCAGTTTTCCTAGCTGGCATCCAGCAAAGCCAACTGGCGTTTGACAGATCACGGCAGAATCAGGCCAGGTTTATTTATTTCTGTTACACAGCGTCGAACACTTGAACTGAGCTTGGGAATAACCCACGCGACAACCACCGGGTCCCTGAATGTCCACGTGTGTAGCTCGCTTACAGTGGAACACCACGGTATCGCTGGGTGTTGCAGGGTTAAACAAGGCAACTGTAACACCCTGAGCGGCTGCGAAGCACGTTCCTTGATATTCCAAGGAGAAAGAATGAAAGAATGCACAGGGAAAAATACGCAAACTCGTAAACTGTTGTTTGGAATTAGGTGGGGGAGAAAAAAAAAATACAGAAAATTTATGAAACACTCTGTAAACTAATAGCATCCTTCAGGTGAAAAGGAACAGAGAAGCACGCCGTGGTCCTTAATATTCAGGCATCGATTTCAAATCAAACAATTGCAAAATTCAAGGAATTTCTACACCCTTAAACACAACAAAGTCAAAATCCTTGTTTCAAATTCAAGTGTTTGGGAACATCATTGTGCCTTTTTACTAAAAGGAAGAGCCTGTGAAAACTGCCGGATGCATTTCCAATTAGACTTTAATTTTAGAGTTGCATTGTACAAGAGTGTCTGCCAGAGACTTCCAGAATCAGTCTATAAAGATGTGTTGCTGACCACATTCATGGCTTGGAACAACAAATCTCACAACGATCTTTCTCCGTGTTCTTCAGCATTCCCAGAGTGCCATAGCAACTGCTCTCATGCAGGTATGACACACTCGTTTCTGCAGTGCAGGATGGAGATCGGTAAGAAAAACAGCATGAAACAAAGTATTACATAAAGAAAAAAAGAAAGAAAACTGCTATTTGTTGTGCCGGGAGAAGGGCACGACTAGCTCAGATGCAGTTCTGCACCCCTGTCCATCCACCTCAGACGTGCTGAGGCTGCAACAGCGATTTCCTCATCCAATTCTCACTCCATCTGGCATGGCCAACCCCTATGGCACAGACCTTCAGGAAAGCCTACAGGCCATTGAATCGTGGAACCTTTCAGGCGGGAAAAGCCCTTTCAGCCCACCCAGTCCAACCGTTACCCCAGCAGTGCCCAGCCCACCGCTGACCCCTGTCCCTCAGCACCTCATCCTCATGGCTCTGAAACCCCTCCCGGGATGGGGACTCCCCCCTCCCTGGGCAGCCCCTTCCAATCCTGACAGCCCATTCCGGGAAGGGATTTCCCTAATACCCAACCAAACCCTCCCCTGGCACAGCTTTAGGCTGTTGCCTCTTGTCCCATCACTTGTCCCTGGGGAGAAGAGACCAACCCCCCTCTCCAACCTCCTTTCAGGGAGTTGTAGGGAGCGATAAGGTCTCCCTGAGCCTCCTCCAGGCTGAACTCCACAGCTCCCTCACCCCACCCTCATCTTTTTCCACCAAATACATGGTGAATAAGGCATGGGCCTGCAGTAAGAGAGAATTCACATTTTTCACCAACTCATGTCAAACCGACTGTGTGCACAATCGAAGCGGTGCCCCAGGTGACTAGGGAGGGGGCTGTTTTTAAGGCTGTTTCCTATAACCAGCAAACTCAGGATTTATATATAAACTTAGAAAACCTCTACATGCTGCTTGATCATTACAAGTAATGACTACAACAGAAAGTTTCTATTTGAAGTGGTTTATGTTCTCATTAATTCTATTACACTCCCGAACGGGCACAGTCCACTTGCCTCCTCCAACAGATTTAGGAGGAGAGTATCACGTACTACCGTATGTAAGCAAACAGCATTTCTCTCCTTGCTGCATTTAAATGCCCATTTAGACAGAGTGCTGAGTCAGTACTTTTCTTCGAAAAGAAGAATCCATCAGACTACATCAGAGTGTTTGGGTGGGGAGAAAAGCTTTGAGGAAATGGATGCTTTCCAGTTTCATCTGCTAAAAAATACTACTCCTTAAACTGTTGTCGGCTCTTTACCCTCATTCTTTATCTTTTAGTTAGCTTAGCACTGTTAGAACACACATAGATGTAAATATTTTAGTACATTGCAGCCCTTCCTAAATATCTATATGGTAGAGTTCAGCAGAGAATGATGTGCCAGCATATATTTAGACCCTGCTACAAATTACTTTTTGCAAGCTGGTGCATCCGTATCGATTGCTGGCACCTTAACGGAGACCCTGCTCCAAGTGCTGCCCCTCTACTGCTCCGCAGAGAAACTTCCACTGGCCAGCAGACCACTTCTTCCAGCTTTTGGAGGAACAGCCTCGGGCTGTTCCTACGGGTACCAGTTAATCCTCCACGTTAAACTATGAGCCATGCCCTGCACACAGCCCTCCCACCCATCTTTTCCAAACGACAACTGGATATATAAAGGAAAGACGGTCCAGTCTCCCCGCTGTGATCTCCTCACCAGCTCCTTCCATGGATACATTCGGGTCCTCCCCAACACAGTCCTCAGCCCACCCTCACCGCCTTCCACCAAGCTCGCCCGTCATTCGGAACCGGGGCTGCTGGGCTAATACCGGAGGAGCCAGCAGCACCAACACCAATTGAGGGCCCACTGACTGCTTTAAACCCGGAACACAGCCACCTACAGCACTCGTTATTTTAAGTTTAGATCTATCTTCCCGTGTGGGACCACACCGTTACACTGACTGTCTTGACTCAGCGGCCCATACTACACCACAACCCGACCAGAGTCCATCAGGGATCACTCAGCTGGAATGCAACTGCCACATCTGGAAAACGCTCAAAATCCTGCAGCCTCCAACATCGTCCTTCATAATTTTAAAGAAATTCAGAAGCATTTCATATCCATTGCATTGTGCTTCAATACTCCGCTAAGAAACGGGTTTGCGTAGAGCATGCCAAAAGGTATCACGATCCTCTAGGAAGAATAACGCTTTGGGGAAAAACAGACACTGTAACCATACCCAAAAATACCCAAAGCAAAGGATTTACCTCCTCAGAACCCCCAAGGATCGAGTCATGCTCAACACACAGTGCAGTACGGCAGAAAGAACACGGGGCAATTAAAAGAATTAACAAGAGGAGGATTATGCCGAAGTGTTTCCACTTGGAATGTCTCCACAGAACCAGTTAAAATCTGAGGGAAATCTCCACTGGGCTGAACGATCACATCGGTGAGGTGCTGTATCATTTTTACAATGGCTATAACTATGTAGAATAGGAAATATTACTACTAATTGCACAAAATGTTAAGATAACTATAAAAATACAACAGGAAGAGGGAGGTTTTTGCATTAATTCCCACTTACTCTGGCATTTATATTTTAAGGTAAGGCTTTTAAGGTAGCAGGAAGAAGGCAGATTACCTCTATCAGTATCCTACCTGTCAACAGGATAATCGCTCTTTTTGTGAAACAATTCAGTATTTTAATAGCTTATTAAATTAAAATGTAACAGTTGACAGATGGTTATTATAATTTATTGGTAGTACCAGTTTAATAGCAAAACTGGGATATTTATTGTAGTCTAAAGATACTGTAAATGCCTCTGTTTTATAAATCACATTTTACTATTTGAAAGTACTGTTTTAAGAGCGAAGTAGGACCAGCCCCA
>NW_010238174.1:17888-28891 GCF_000690775.1 Eurypyga helias | reverse complement strand
GGTTCGGAGCGCTTTAAGAGCCACCTAAGGCGTTTCTGCACGCTGCAGAGCGCGGAGCAGCTCAGCGCTCTCCAAGCTTTGTGAGGTTTAATTTCAACCGAATCTCCAGCGCAAGCATCCCACAGATGTTTCTAAAACCGAGGGAGAGTCCAGCCTCCTAACTATGAAGGCGAGGGGGCTACTCGCTGCCTACGACAAGTTCGGAGCACCACCTGCTCGCTTGGAGGAGGCCTGGGAGACAGGCACGGGCGGAGAAAGCCAGGCTCTATTCCACGAAGGCACTGGTACTTCCTATTCCTTACTATCTCCGTTTCACTGACCGTTCCTATGGGATGGCACTGCTACCCACCTGTGGGAACAGAGGGACTTGGAAGTGCCTGGTCAGGAGACCTCCTCCAGTAACTACACCCCAAGACCAGCTACTAGGCAGATGTGCTGGGTTCAGTCAGGGAAGAGTTAACTCCCTTTACTGTGGCTGCTAGGGAGCTGTTCCTGGATGCAGAGAGCAGCACTGATCAGGTCTCAGCTGGCGCTGGGCAATGCCTGCACTGAATTCAAGGTCTTGACATGAGCCACCACGACGCAAGCTCCCGGCATGGGCTGCCTGGGAACCCCACCACCACCGCGTCCCCCAAGGCACATCCTTATTTTCGGCTGTCACCCATTTGTCCTCCCCCGGCTGCTCTGATGGTGGCAACTACTTTGCTCAGGTAGGTTGTGCGCACTGGGCCCTACCTTGTTAATCAAGGACCTTCACATTTTTGTCACAGAGATATCAAGAAATGCTTGGAAGGGTGCTGCTCAGCTTGCGTGCCTGTCCCAGTGGAGCAGCTAGGACATATGGAGGGTAGCAGAACACATTTTTAAATGAAATTACACAGTATTTTCCTTTTTTTGGACTTTTAAAACACCCAAACTTCAGGGAGTTGTTAATGCCTTTCTTTTCTGATTCGTATCTCTGTCAGATGTGGTGGCAAACTAAAAGCCTACAACAAAAAAATCCCACTCCACGGTGGCCGTTAAGGGACAAGCATCATGTAACAGACTGTTTCTACTCCGAAAGTCAGAAATCTATCCTGCTGCTGTCCCCAGGAGTTTCTTGGCAGTATTCTTGGAGGAAGAGCTCACCTGCAGATGGCTGGAAAGCACTCCTGAAGACCCTTCTTCTTAACTAAAGATCCTTCAAGGCAATACATGATGATGTCCATAACCTTGAAAACAAAAGTTAAAATTATCTGACCAACAGTATTTTTATGGTTGAAAATAAAAGTTCTAATAGACAAAAGCAGAGAATTTCTGTGCCTGACTCTGTCTTTGATATCTGAGTCTGAAATACAGTTGGGATAAACCAAACAGGGACTGTGTTGCATATGACAGTTCACTACAGCAATGGTACTGACAGCTGAAACCAGAGTTCCTGTAAATAGTTAAAAAACAACAAACTACTGTTAAACACGAGCTCTGTAAGTAGCTCTGGTGTGAAAAAGGCCTCTGGGCATCAGTATCGAAGTTACAGCGTGGTTACATCATCCATACCATTCTTCAGCAACATGGGTCAGCACCAACAAATGCCACAGATGAAAACATCCCTATGATCCCCCAAGTACCAGCGCGATGAGTGCCCTGTACTTCCGCCAAGTTCTCTTGCTTGGATTGTCTCTTCAATGGCGCAATTTAAATGCAATGACAATGCAAAAAAACTAGCTGGGTGGTATCAGACAAATCCCATTTACACAGGAAAAGGTCCACGCAGAAAGGAAGTCTGCACTTCAACGCCGAGCCAACACGCATTCGCTGCTGCGTCAACCCCGCATCAGACACGGCGGCACGGCCTTACCTCCACAAGAAGGTCCACAACATCGGTCGGCATCTTCTCGATGAGAATCTCGATGACCCTCAGGATCTCTCCTTTAGCCCGAGCAAGGGTGGTGGTGTGAATATTCTGCTGAGACTGCGTGTTTGCTGCCAGGGCAGTGTGTCTGTGCACCTGTCAAAGCGGGGGGTTACACCCGGAATCTCAGACTCGATTCTCTGCCTGTGCTCAGTTACACCAGGAAAGCCCGTTCCAAGCAGAACGCTTGGCGTTACTTCGAGACCAAGAGATCATTTCTCCCTCCCCCATTACTCAGCAGCAGCAGAGCCACTAACAATTACCCTTGATCTAGTTTTTAAACAAGGGCTTCCCTGATTTAAGTAATGCTTCATCTCAGAAAACTAAAGGTCAAGATAAGCAATGCCTGGGTCTTCCTTACAGAACTTCCACTGCTCACACATCTTTTAGGCTGCAGCTTTACAATGGGCTTTTTCTGGCCACGGTCCATCCTACTGCTATAGCTCGGCCGAGGCTCCAGGCTGTATCTGGGTTCAGACGCCTCAGACCGACCGTGCCCAGCTTTTGCGAACCTCACAGCAGTATCCCTCCCTCCTCAGCCTCCAGAGCCCACGGCCAGGCCTTCGCTCCGTTTCAATTCATATTTAATGGGGTTGTCTCCACATTTCTTAAGGACACTGGGATTTTACATGTTACTATTGGAAGTTCATATAAGCAGGATACAACAAACTCACAGACACAACTCATCAGAGACAGTCAAATACTGTTCCCACCATAAATTACGGGGGATTTGGCTATCTGCAGGCAGACAACTATGACACCTGCCGTGTCCCTTTTTGGGTGAGAAAGGGGGGGCCACTGGTTCTCACCACCGCCCGGCCCTGCTCACCTCCTTGGCGATGGTGGTGATGAAGGCGGGTGGTCTGGCGGTGGCGATGAGGGAGAGAGCGTGCCGAGCAGAGCGGGCAGAGTCGGCGGCCGGGCTCAGGGGCAGCCCCATTGTGATGCTAAACGGGCACCAGACAAAGAGAGGAGAAAGAAAAGGAGCATTAGAGATATAGAGTGAAAAGATTAGAACCAGCTTATAATGTCAGTTCAAGGTCAACGGGAGCACTCCAACAGTTAGAATATAATGGACTTCCAACAATGAGCAGTGATTAGGAGTCAGGGTGTTCTATCATCAAATACCAAATCGAATAATTAACCATGAAGATTGAAAACAGTATGTGCATCTGTCCAAAGTGTTAAAAAGGCCTTGTTAACAAATTATCCGTATGCGCCGAATACATATCACCCCACAAGGCAAACGCAGGACATCTTCCCAAGAATTTATGGTTTATTCTTTTACAACCTTTTAAACGCAGGCTGAAAAATAGCCTCTTCAGAGTAATTCTCCCTAATTCAGTAAGCGCTGGTCAGGAGGGAAAAGCAAGAAGCTTCTTGAAGAACTAAACCCACCAAATCTACTCGGTTTGATTTTCTTTACTGCCTGACTCGGTTGCAGCAGCGTGAGGAGATGACAGACAGCCTTCTGCTTTCCCATTACTGAAATTAGTCAAACGCTCTTTAGAAATTCTAACGCTGAGGTTTTAACTGCATTTCTTTGACTCACAGGAAGGGATTAACCGGCGTCTACATTTCCCATACGCAATGCTTTTATTTGCCATGACAAGACAAATGCAAGACACAATACGGCAGCGAGTCCCCCACAACTACGCTGAGCAAAGACAAGCCCTGCTGTCCGGTAATTACAAGCACACGTACCTGACAAAGACAGCACACAGGCTAGTTTTTGGCTGAAACCTTTTAAAGTTGTACTAACCTGTGACCAATATAGACAGGTTTACTCTTTTCCTGGGGAAACGAAGCACTTTTTGGCACCCGACCAGGGGCAGCAATGGCTGTTTGAGGCTCAGGGAGCCAGCAGACCTCCCTCATGGCACGCGAAGATCGCTGCTCCCGAGCGCGCGCCGCGAATGGCACTAACCCGCCAGCACTGAGCTTGAAAGCCATCCTGACACTGCAGCTGGCTGTATTACAGATGTAAGTGAATGCTAAATGTTAACAGAAGTGAAGCTTTTATTAGTGAAGGGCTGAAAAACCTCTTCTTTACCGCTCCCGACCCACTAGGCTGGTTGGCTTATCCCCTCCTTACACCTTAGAGGATCCTCAACACTTCTTCAAACCAGAAAGCTACCAGCAACCCCTACGGCAGGTGAGACGCAGAAAATAAAAGCAGAGACATGAAGAACAGTCTAACCACTGCATGCTTCTGTCCCTTTAGCATCTCTACGTGCTTCCAGATTAGTAAAAAACGGTTTGTCAGGGTCAACAAAGTCCACTCTGCTCTGAAGACAGAGCTGGACACAACCTGCTCCGAAAATAAATGAGGGAAAGGAGAAAATGGAATAACACTGAAGATAGGGAAATCACAACACAAGGGCCTTGTACCCCAGATGTGCCAAAGCCCCCCGACAATACAGCGCTGGGGTCTCCATCACACCATGCCACAAAGCCCGCGGGAAGGCTAAACCCCCAGTCTCCGAACGGCAAGCCAAAGCACTGGTTCACTCGTTCAAAGTCCAAGAATATTTGGGTTAACCTCACTCACCTGTGAGATTAGCATTTGGCAGCTTCTCTTCGTTTGGGCTACACGAGAAAAATCACTCAACAGAGGTTATTGTGACGCTTCCTACCCCAGACTTTACAACAACGTTATTTGGAAGTGAGATGGGAGGAAATCTCCATTTCCAGGGACAGGACAGATGATTTTTTTCCCCCAACACACGAGCCCGAGTAAGGGAAAACAAGTGTGACGCAGCACCTTCTCAGATGCACTGAAAACCTCCTCTCGGCACCCTCTGAAGGGGTTTCTCCCGCGCTGCCCCTCGTGCTGAAGTGTCTTTGTAATGACTGACAGCAGTGCACAGACCCAAGGAGCGCCTTGCAAAGGAGAGGGAGGATTTAGGCAGCATGCGGAACTGAATAGCTACTTCCCTTACTTCTTTAATTTAGAGAGAGGTGTCTATAGAGGATGACACATTCTGGCTTTCTAAAGTGTCCCTAAATACAATTCTCTAGGCAATATCTGATTTTATGTTGTGGAACTTTCCAAATCAAATACTTTGCAGCAAAGAACTTCAGGGGGGTTAATGCCAAATAAACTATTTTTCCAGAGCAACAAGATAATGAAGCATGGATCAGTATGTTTAAAAACCTGAAGTCACATAAATACAAACCAAAGCTGATTGCAATTTTCTTTCCTGCTCTCCACCTTCACTGTACGGATTAGAATTCCGGAATTTGAAAACTAATCAAGTCTCTGGCACAACAAAGATGTTCTCATTGGCCTTTTAGTTGTGAAACCACATTTGAATATAACATTAAAAGTCCTGTAGGGATGTTGCAGACAAGTGATGAAGCAGGAGGAAGGAGGCAGCAGAGTCAGGCTTTCAAAGGGGCTCATTATCTCCCAAAAGCAAACCCCCAGCCCCTCAGTACATTCTGTCCTCTCTTCCCCCGCTAAGAAGGGCTTCGTGTTCCTATCAGCAGTATTTTTCCTTGCAGGGTGCTTGGCAAAGCGTGCATTTTCCTGAAAAGCAACAGGCTTTTTGTTAATTCATTAGCATGGATCAGCAGTAGGAGTACGGGAGGGCACAGATTTACACACCCACCCACCCAGGGGCTAGGCCAGCTGCCTCTGAAAGAGGGAAGCCCTAGGAGACAACTGGCACACCGCACCAAAACCCAGGACAAAACCAAAGCAGATGCAAAGCTAACGGAGGGAGGGAGGTGCTGGCTTGCACACCCAGGCTTCTATTCTTGTCCTGATGAGGTTTAGGAGTTGTGAAGGTCCAGCAAGAGCCCACAGCCCACACTGTCCCTCCTGTCCCCATCCCGCCCCTTGATTTCCCACTCCACTGTAGGCAAACACCTGAGGAATCACTCCTGTACGCCTAACGCAGACAAAACGTATGCAGCTTGTCCTGCAACGTGTGCCTTTAACACCAGAGAGGGTATCCTACCTGGGAATGACACTAAAACCTTGGATTTGTTACTGTATTTATTCCTGCTTTTGATCTGTGCCTTTTAGCTCATGTCTACAAGGCTGATTCTCAGTGGGCAGTATCCCTCATCATCAGGGAGTGACGCTCGCTTTTCCCAAATCCATCCCCAACTTCCCCATCCCTGCCAGAAATCTGAACACCTTGATTTATTTGGGAACCAATATGTCATTTAAATGTCTTCAATCAAATACAAATAAAAAATTAGGTAACTCCTTTACACCTTTAGCACAAGTTATCGCAACTTCAGAGTAACGTTTATGTACGTCGCTATCTACAAAAAAAACAAGAAAGAGGCATTTTAAAAGCTGATCAAGAGGAAAACAACAAGCTTCCTGGAAAAGCTGTAGGTCATACCTGGGAAAACAGTAGACAGACTTTTCCCAAGGGCCTGTAGTGACAGGACAAGGGGTAATGGGTTTAAATTGAAAGTGGGGAGGTTTAGCTTGGATATCAGGAAGGAATTCTCCCCGCAGAGGGTGGGGAAACACTGGGACAGAGAAGCTGTGGATGCCCCATCCCTGGAAGTGTCCAAGGCCAGGCTGGATGAGGCTTGGAGCAACCTGGTCTAGTGGAAGGTGTCCCTGCCCATGGCAGGGGGGTTGGAACTGGGTGGGCTTTAAGGTCCCTTCCAACCCAAACCATTCTGGGATTCTGTGATAAAAATGGCTATATCCAATCTCGTTTAAAGGAAATCTCGACATGGATACACCTCAAAATCACATGTTTAATGGCCTTGAAGTGATAGCTGACCCAAGGGGAAGAACCAAGCTCCCTCCACGGCACAAACCCAGGGAGTGTGGTACTCCTCTTCCTCAGCCTCCGTCAGAGGAATCACCGTCCTTCGCATGATCCACCTAAAGCTCACCCAGGCTGAGCTCCAGAGCCTGTAATCCATGGTCTAAACCAGAGCTGACACAGACACAAATCCCTGTGGGTTCCAGGTTTAAGCCCTTTCTACATGCCACATCACCTTTAGGACCAAGTACCCACCTCGCATTTCTTCTTTAAAACATTTAAATTTCAGGAACTGTGGAGGCTGTGTTCCAAAAATGTTCCACCATAGCTGAAAACTAGGGATGCCCCTACTACAAATTTATCTATATCTCTCTATCTAACTATACCTCCACAGAGAGAAACCATGAGAATATACAAGTACCATGAAGTTTTCCCCTCAACACAATCAAAACTAAAGAGATTTAGCCTAATTATTTTAGTACACGCAAATATGAAACCATACGGATCTATTAGAATGCGATTTGCTGATTTGGGCATATTCTATCCTAATGCAGATCAAACTGTAGCTCGCAATTCAAAGAGCATAGAAGAAGGGTCAGCACTGATCCCGACCGTCAGCCGTGCCAAGAAATCAAAGCCTAACGAACGCCAGAGAAATACAACGGAGCGGTTTCATTCGGCATGGCAGGTTTGCACAGCACAACCCTTGGGGACTAGGATGAACTGGGAGAGCCCAAGAGTTATAAATACCAGAGTTTTGGATAACAGCTCAGATATTTATTTAATTCAGAAGGGAAAAAAGAAAAGCACTGCTGTTTTTGTTGGTCAATAAATGTGATTATTTTTTTTTCGGTCAATAAATGTGATTTTTTTTTTTTAAAAAAGCAGAAGCTTGACATAAAAGCCCTTTCATAAAACGTTCTTAACATGAGGCAGAGAAGCCAGGCAGCTGCGCGCTGTTATTGTGTACACGGTAAATCAGGCACAAAAAGGGGCAGCTCAGCAGGGCACCGGGAGGGTAAGATGCACACTTAACCCCCTGCGCACACTGTTGCTCTATTTCTCTCCCACCTCCGTCTGTCGGCAGTCGGTACTGTATCTGTCACAAACGTAACAGGCCATTTTCAATCTAAATCTTGTTATGGATTAATAAGCAAACACTTTCTCGCTTATTATGCAATTTATCATGATGAAAATTGCGTTGGGCTCCTCAAGGCTACATGCTGATACACTCATTTATTCAGTGCTCCGCGGACAGCCAGCCATACTAATCTTTATGACAGCTATGGGTGTAAGCGTGGGATGAGGACGGCGTTCCCAGGAGCCGCGTTCGCTCGGTTTCCGTACAGCGGGGGCGAGGAGACGCTCTGGGAAGGGAACGCATCGTGGCTGCTTTCCTCACACTACACGAAGTAACTGAAGTTCAAACAATATTACTTGTACGTGTTTCTCCATGAACACGCCCCTCAGTCATTCATTAAACCTTGAGGAAATTAAAACTGTCATATAAAACACATAACATCTGCTTTAAAATAACGTAAAAGAGGGTCGTAGACAGGAACACCTGCAGGAAGGGATGCTAAAACGCATTCACAGTACTAAGCCCACTCTGGTCCTACTACCCGTCACCATTACGTCCCCGTTCGTAACCAAGTATTTGTCAAGAGGTTTGAATAGGAAAATCCATTCATGCCCGACCAGATTTCAGAACGGGGAGATTGGAAACCGAACACTACGGGTGTGGAAGAGTGCTCACAGCGTTAAATGTTACCGCTACAAGGAAAGGAAATTCCTGACTAAAATAGAAAAGTAACTAAAAATATACATTTATAAACACCTGACTAATTCCTCATTAGAAGGGTATTCCCCAGTTTTACATATTAAGGCGTAAACGGACAGTGCTCACTGTCACACAGCAGCCGCCCTCTTCCCTGAGGAACGGCACTGCTTCCCCATTAACGAAGGGTTTATCAATCACCGAGTGGTTTACGGATCAACTCTTACGGAGCAGCACTAGAGAACATCACGTCGAAAGCACAAATTAAAACTTCAGCACGAAATATGTAAATACAGCCCTGGAAATGTTAACCCCGTGCTTGGGATACCCGACTTGGAAGGCACTGCTGCAGAGTGGGAAAGCTCCATGGAAACAAAAGTCACCGTCGCAATTCCCACCAACTGCGGATTATGCTGGTTTTCGTATTCTGCGTGGCGATAGGCCCCACCCGCACAGATTTAAATGCAGGACTGCACACGGGGTCAGGGCCCAGCATTTCAGAACGCAAACCTGCCTCACAACACAAGTGTGCTGAGGTTTTTGAAAGACACTACAATTTCTGCATTTACATAATAAAATCATTATCAAACACTTTCAGTAACAGTCATTTTCCATATGGATGGCTGCAGGCACTACAGTACAACCACATAAACATGAAATCTGGATTTCCTCAAGGCAATCCTCCACCCAGAGCCACGTGGGTTGTGCATCCTCACCGGGGACTAACTCGGTCCCATGCAGGAAGCGCGTACCTAGGAATGAAAATTTTGTCTCAGCCGCACTAATGCATAACCACTTCTGTTCTTCAAGGTTTTCCATTAAAAGCAGGAAGCTTGAAATAGCTTTCTAGGCCAATTACACAGGATCACTGTTTTATTTCATATAAATAACCTACTCTAGTTGCTTCTTATTGTGACTTTTTAATTTTTTATTTATTTATACGTAGAAATCACAGCTTCTCCTTTTGCACGTTTAAGTGGTTTGCTTTTTTTAAGCAGAACCTGAATACGGAGAAAATAGTTCAGATAGAGATTTAGAATAAATTTCAGATGAGATGATCAATTTTCCAACAAACAATAATAAAAATAAGGACTCTACCGCAAACCCCTTTCCTGTACAAATAGTCCCGTTGTCATTAATCAGATTAATGGTGTGAGTAAAGACCGTTCATGGGAGAACTGACACCCCAGGTGAAATTTACTACATTTAGGCCTCAGACCATAAAAATCACAGAGACTCAACAAAAACGCTACTCGTGTCCTGCGAAGTGGTGCATGTTAAATAAACCCCAAGCACTAATATGCAAGAATCCCATTATCTTACCAAAATGCATTATGAAAACAGCACAGACGTTACTTCCGTTACCCAAGCCATCGTAACGCCTTCGTTTAGGAGTTTAACCATCGCTATTTGACAGCAAGATGGACAGTGCACGGCACTGTCAGGTGTAACCTGTGTCAGGTGTAACCACCCGCACACATACCTGTGTACATGTAACCAGGAGTTGTACCTTCACAGTAATTTTTAAGAAATTCGCTTAGAGTTCCATGCACACAAAAAACCAGCCCACAAACCCCACAATATTCCATTTATTCTGGGTATTTTATGTCAAAGTGTCAGACATCCTTATGAAATTTGCCCCCTCCTCTGCCCCAGCCCACTCCCCAATTACAAATCCCTAATTGAAAGAAGATTTTATTTCCAGGAGGTTAGAACGGAGGTACAAGACAGCGTGCCGTATAAATCTTGATTTAGGACACTTTAATAAGTTGTTCTCTGACCCTAGAGACAGGCTGTGGTCTATTGAGTTTATGATTTCTTAGCAATCCTTAACTCTACACATTACCTTGATGCTATTAATAGCGATACTGTTGATAAAATAACCACCTTTTCTGAAAGGTACTTGCAAAAACAATTCACATCTGGATGGGCTGGGCTGGTAAAACCATGGATTAAAAAAAAATAATCCATGTGTTCAGACACACCAGTGGATAACACCCTCTGAAAACACTATTTTTACAATTCCAAAGGGTAAAAAAATATTATATTAAAAGACAGACAGAAATATTTTAGATGTAAATATGTTTCAAGGGCTCCTTCTCTCAAAATTACTAGTGGCACGATGGGAAGATCAATGCTGTGCAGCCCCAGGCAATGCCTACCAAGTGTTTGGTGGCTTCTGGTTTAGAGGGGGTGGGCCCACGGTGCCGAGAGAAGCCACCACTGCAGCAACCGGATTTCTCCCGCCACAGTTAAACACTCTTCTTCCTGGGACGGCAAACTGAGCCTAACTAAAGCAGGCTTGAAATAGTAATTTCGATCGTACAGGTTCAAATAAAAACTCAAAACGAGGCGTTATTCCTTGTCCCGCCTTCTTGCCAAGTACCGCTGCCGTCAGGACTTGAACCGACGGCTGCAAAACCTCGATCTGCAGGTCAGAAAGGACGCACATTAATTAATTAGAAGCGAATAAATGAGAAACCTACTTGGCTAGCTGCTTCTCCGCATCAGCGCAGAGCTCCAGAAGGCCCATCAGCACCGCAGAGACATCCATGTAGGGCTCCCAGACGGTAAAGCCGCGGCCGATGAGGTC
>NW_010238174.1:10815-17873 GCF_000690775.1 Eurypyga helias | reverse complement strand
GGCGCCGGCAGCGTGGGGCTGGGTGGCTGCAGCAGCAGAAACGTCAGCGCCTTGCCTGCCGGGCAGAACGGGGAGAGAACGGGAATGGTGAAAAGAGAGCAGCGCAACTCATTCGGCCTTTTTTCCAAATACGGAAACTACGTGCTGTCGAGAAACACGTAGTATGGAAACCTGCTCATAAACAAAAATCTGCTTGTAAATAAACATCAGGGCTTGATCTCACCAAGAACATGCAGACGCTTAACACTACAGGGTCTTCCCAAAGCCAGCGAGAAAGAGAACGACAGGGTGCTGCGGGTACCAGTTAGGTTAATTAACCACGGGATACGTGATGCCTGGAGACATCCTCATGCCACGGATCTCAGCCAGAATCCAGGATGGCAACCCACAGCAGTCCTCAAATACAGACACTACCAAGACCTCGAAAGGCAAGGGGAATTTTGGGTTGTCATATTTGAGCATTCTGGTCATTCAGATATCTACGCTGAAGAGAGACTCTGCCGTCAGCACTGTCCCCTCAGGTCACCTCTTGAAAACAAAGAAAAGCCGGCAGTGATCCCCCTTCCTTGTTGAAAGCAGAACATGGAATTACAAACCAACTGAATTCCCCAAATCAGAGACCAAAATACTCCAATTCTGATGATGGCTGTTACAGTAGTTGGCTTGTTTGATTAAGCAAACCTCCTGTCCCTTTAAGCGTTCAGAACGGGCCACGACAGACCCGTTCGCACTAACCCCTTCTACGTGCGTAGGAAAAGCGGAGAAAGCCTCTCTTCCCAGAGCACAGCGGGCTGTGAACCTCTGGCTTGTGCAGATTTTATGTCTCAAATATAAAAGCCTTATTAAAAAGGGTGACTACTCAAACATTCCGACAACGAAATATGCCCACCTTTCTCACAGGAATCCTCCTAGCCCTGCTCCTGCTGACACCTAGAGAGATGAACTAAACAAAAGTCGGCCTGCTGCCCGTTTCTCAGCCTGGACATCTTTGTTTAAGCTTTGACTTGGCTTAAATGAACGAATTAATATTGACAAAAACATCAACTAAGCTAATGAGTTGTTAGTTAAGGCAATAAACATGTCACATTAGAGTCAGCGCAGTAAAGAGGTAATTAGCCCTGGAAAAGCTCTGCTGGCTGTGGAGATCCTTTTGCTCTTAACCTTTGAGTCCATTACGCGGAGCAGGACCGGGAGCAGCCGGGCTGATGTGCATCCCCGGGACCACGCAGGTCCCTGCTCGTGCCTGGCGCCGATGTGGCAGCTTTCACTGCACCTACACTCGTGCTACCGTGTAGGTAATCAATTTAAAGGTATTTTAGAAGATGTGTGGCCCAACATGGCACTCACAGAGCAGAACCACCAAATATATGGTTTGGGTAGGAACAGACCCTTAAAGGTCATCTAGACCTGGCCCTGAGCAGGGACACCTGCAACTAGACCTGTTTGCTCAGAGACCTGCTCTGTTTAAACTGAAATTTTCCAGACTGTTTCCACTTTTCCTGATGACAAAAGGAGGTTAAATGCTCTTTGAAAAAGATCCTACCAAAGCAGAATGCAGCTTGTGACCACTTCAGCCTGCTCCTCCTGCTTTCGGAAGGACTTGTCCGTTCAACACGCTGCAATTACTCTAAGCAGGGGGTGTTGTCTTTCTTGCTGGCAATCTAGATACCATCATACTCTTTAAACAGAAAAATTTTTAAAAATCTGCCCTAGTAAAAACAAAGCTTTAATGATTTACATGTACCTGCTGGTAGAAAAAGACATTAAGAAGCAAACTGACCAAAGCTCCTTTCGTTAAAAATTGGGGTGTGACTTACTAGGCAGAACTATTTCCAGTAGTAACTTAGCTGAAACGTAGCTTGGGAAGTGACATTCCTACATAAATTTGTATTGGTACGTAACTTTGTTCCAGATCTTTTTATTCTGCATTGGTACACACATACTACAAGCGCTTGGAAACACAAGAAGTCATAGGGGAGGTAATCCAGGGAGCAGAAGGCGGCGATTTTGTCCCTGGACAGAGCCGACCCCCTTGTTAGTAGAGGGAATTATTTGTAGCAAAAGCAGACTGGATTTTCCTCAACCGGTAGAAAAGAATAAAGTTTTGGACACAAGTCTTGAAGTGCTTTCAATATTTAGAAAGAAATAGTCTCAGAGCACTGGCAGATTTGCTGTTTCTATAAATCCTCACGGGAAACACCCCACACAGACACCCCCCCTCAAGAGCTATACCCAGCAGAGAATGGCGTAGGTAAGAACCCACCTGCTTTTTCACGTATTCAACACTCAAATAAAGGTTTGAGTCTTTGATCCTTATTAATAAAATATTTTTTAAAAAATATTATTTCTATACATTTTTATTAATGAAAAGCTGAATACTAAAGCTTATTGGTTACTTTCAGTGCGTGGATTTCTGAAATGTCGTTCTGTGCCAAATGTCACGAGCTGTAATCATATTACATCAGGCAGCATCGTTATCCCCTTTTTGCCGATAGATTTTAAAAAAATTAAATAATTTGCTCAGGAAAAAAAAAATCAATAGTGCAGGCATGAACAAGACACTGATAACTCTGATTCCTGTGCTCGTAATTTGCCACAAGATCAAGTTCCAATGGAACAGAAATGATGGACTCCAGGAATATGATTTAACTTGCTTTGTATCTTTTTCCTATTTTATGTAATGAAAAATGAAGAATCACAGCTTGAATATTGTTTCAGTCTGCCCTCTCTCGCCATGCCCATGTTTTTCTACAAGAAACTAAACCAGACTGTGACCCTTTCTGAATGATTTCACGTATAACTGTGGTGAAACATCCACAGGAAGAAACAGAAATTTGGATAGCTGGGTTAAAACTCCCTATTCCTTAATCCCTTCCTACTTCTACAGCTGTGAATTTTTATTACCTGTTTCCTCTTTCAGACAGGTATAGAACCATCTGATATTTGAGGCCTAATATTTGAGGCCTAAATTAAAAATCAACTAGTTGTATTATTTAAAGAATTTTTTTTAAGACATCTTGATGAAAAGATTTTTGTTTTTCAAACAGAAAGTCAAATTTCCTTATTTTTACAGAAGTCTTCCTCAGCTTTTATTGTGGCCTTTAATATAGTTCTGACGCTTGCACTTTTTCAACTTACACTAGGAGAAACTTTCTTTTCGCTCATAACCTCTCCAAGTTGTTTAAGTCCTACTCTTGCAACAAGCGCAACGCCTGGAACTACGCAGGGAATTTCAGAATTGACGTGAATAAGCTGCTTTACTCCCTTTCAGAAGTACAGTCTTTAGAAGCGAAGTCGTTATCGCGCACGGCAATAACAAGACTGCATCTTATTCAAAGCAAGAAAACAATTTAAATTTGACTTGCTCCTGCATAAAAAAGGCAAAGCAAAGAGGCTGAAAACGCCCAATTCTGCGCATGCGAGCAAGCGACATCACTAAGTTCCTGCAGAATCGCCGCCGTGGCGCCGGGGCAGCCGAGGGGATGCTGAGCAGGACAGGCAGAGACACCAGCTAAGAAATGCCGTGCGCTGCTGCGCACCCATTCCGTCCTGCAGATCAGGCAAGACAGCGGCGAGATGGCTCTCCGCGGTCCGGCGAGGGCTTGGACTGCGTCGGCGCTCGGTCGCTCGGCGCCGTTTCCTTCGCTGGGCGCCAATTCAGAACGAATGCACGATATTCCTGAGAGGGCACGGTTCTGGCGGGACGGCGTGGGCTGCCCTCACCTGCCGGCAGCTGAGAACAATAGGACATTCAGCGCGGATCGATAGCCCCTACCCGCTCCTCTCAGCCCCTGCCGAGGGAAGGAAAAATTCCCGCTCGGCACGCTACGGTTCGGCTTTGCTCTTCTGCGGGCCGAGGGACAGCCCCTTCCATCACACACACTCAAGAAGTAATGCATCTCTGAAAAATGGCTAGAGAAAGGTAGTCCCTGATTATTTTGTCAGGATATTTAAACTGGAACTCAAGGCTCCCGGTAGGTGAAAACAGAGCAAAAATCAGGATTAGCAAAAATGTACATTTAAAAGTATGTTTATGACTTGCTGTAAGTCCTTTTTCCCATTTATATTGAAAAGATGAAGGCTTGTAAGTATGCAAACGCTAAAGGATGGGTAATTAGAGCATGGCAGAGATGATTAACTGGGCACAATCCGTCGGCGAGACCTGCTCTGCCATCCCACCGGTGACGTCGGCTCCCAGCCCTCGCAGCATGCAAACTGGTCCTCAAATTTGTAACAGCCTCTCAGGGTTTGGAAAATTAAACGTTTCCTAATCAAGCATGCTTCTACAACACATATACTACGCGGTGCTTTAGTGGACAGTGAGTATTATTTTTTTAACAATTAAGGAGTAGGATTTTTGCTTCGTATCTGATCAAAAAAGAAGCGTCCTCATCCAGTTTTAATCTTACAGGGAACACTCCCTCTGTGTTAATTATCCGTGTTAAGTTCTGGAAATTTAAGAGAGGTTTAACAGTCAAAACGACTAACCCTAGATGCTGTAAATTCCCAGAATTTCTGTTAAGCAGCACAATATATATTGCTTTTTGTATGGATTCAAGAGACAAAGAACATTCCTAAGTGGGGCCAGAAGAAGTTGTATTTAAATTGTGTAATATTTTTGCATCATTCATTTGGAGGGGAGACAAAGGAAGAAGAAAATTATTGCAATAGCTGGTGTCCTAGTCTTTGCTTCTAACTCTGGCCTAGCTAAACCACCCTAACAACGCCATTTTTCTTCCTCTCAAAATCTGCAGTGGGGGAATCAAATGTGAAAGCAAGATCAATTCTGTTCCAAGACAGTAAATGAGTTTTAGATCAGACTTGTTTCAATTTATGGAGAGAACCCAACTATGCTGGCTTCAATGCATTCCTCCTCTAACTATGAAATTCTATTACAGTGCTACAGAAAGAGTAAACTCTCATTATTTTAATCCAAAATTTGTTTATAATCTAGCAGGAAGGAGAAAGCCAATACGAGTCGGGTCATAACCATGCATTAAACTTTGTATTTTCATTCCTGTTAATTGCATAATTCCATTAAACCACACTATTTATTTTCATCTACATTATATAATGTTTTCTAAATAAAGCTATTTCCATAAAAACAAGCATCATTTCATAGGAAGTAGCTGCTTTTTCCATTCCAGTGCTGACCTAACTATATATTAATCTTCAAAGTTTTCTCCTGTTACACGTAATTGTAACAAATTTTCTTAGGCAGTTTGGGCAACCCATCACCTACGTAGCAGTGGAAGACTTGACGATGTAAGTCAAGGCAACCCAATAACTCGTAGGAATCGGGGGTCACAGTTTAACCTTCTCCCCAGCAGTGCTGTCCAATACATAAACACACCCATACCAACACCAGTGTGTATTTTATGCTTGACTCCTGCAAAGCCACACGAGCAACACAGAATTTCAGGGCAACACAGCTATTTTAAGTTGCTCCTGTCACCCCAAAGGTGCTGTCCCCATAATTTCAGTAGCATACCTAGAGATGGGTCTGTGTTGCAGCTGATGTCATCATCATTAGGCTCTTTCCAGGACAACCCAGTAATTGATTCAACTAGATTTATCTTCAGAGAAAGTAAAACCTGAGTGACCGGGCATTACCACCCAAGCAAAGGGTTTATGGGGGACCCAAGGACCAGTTGAAGGATAGACTGAAGATGCTGGGTCTCTCCTCCCCAGAGAAGGTGGCTCAGGGGGATGTCCTCACGGTATTCCAGTCCTTAAAGGGCAGCTCCAAAGAGGACAGAGGGTTTCTTCACAAGGAGTCACACGAAGAAGGACAAGGGGCAACGTGTACAAGTTACACCAGCAGAGGTTTCATCTCGACATAAGAATTGTTTGTGCAGTGAGAATCAATCCCTGGCACAACCTTCCCAAGGATATGGCGGAGTCCCCACCGCTGGAGGCCTCCTTTCCAGCTGTGACTGAACAGGGTGCTAGACAATCTCATCTAGGATCCTCTTCACATGAAAGGTTGGACCAGATGAGCTTCTGAGGTCCCTTCCTACCAAATCACAGAAGAGCCCAGGTAGGTTTTACTGCTGTGTGGAGCGTCATCGCAGAGATAAGCCCCGACATTACACTCCAGTCATACACTCTTGACCTGAGTATGTGCTGTTATGCTATGATCTTTTGTGATGTTAAAATGAATTAAAATGCTTCTAAAACATAAAATTGAAGAAATTCAGAGTTAAAGGCTGGGTATGTTTAAACCTGATTTTTCTTTCACTCTAAGTGCTTAGTACAGCCGGTTGCATGATGATGCAACCATTGCCTGTACGAACAGGGCACATACACGACGACAAGCTGGAAAATAACACTGATACAGTATGTGAAGACTAAAATACTTCGAAATTTACAGCCACATTTATGCCCTAGTGAAGACAGGACGTGCCACCTTGGATTAGAGAAGAGACTGCTCATCTGATCTGATCACCGTGAGCTGCTGGTATCGTGGCTATTAAAGAAGTTCCTCTGGCAGGAGCGAGGCTCGAGATCACAGCACTCCAGCTTGGCTGCTGTTTTGACACTCGGCTGGTAGTTCTCTGCAGTAGAGCAACCAAAGGGCAACTACGATTTTCACACATTTCTTACTCAGCAAATCCCATCTTCTTCCCAATGAAGGCAAGAGCTGCCAGCAAACGCTATTAATTAATAAAAAAAGGTCAAGAGAAACTCTGAAATTGCTAAGAAGAGCAAGCTCTAATAATCAGAATAGTAAGCATTAAGCAACCCATCCATTGGAAGTCCAAATCCTTGCTAGTTGTCTCAAAAGCAATAATATGGCCATTATTTTTGTATATTTTCTCCCACATCTCTCCTTCCCGAGTCTAATATCTCACAGGAGTTTTTCTAGGTTTGTCACTACTCTTACCACGCGTATCCGTAAGATGATATAACGCTGATTGTAAGGCTTTGCACTCACAGTCCGCCTTACGGAAGACTTCTTGCACGTTGTGCCATCCACGGCCCCAGCGCATCCAATCAACCTCCCAGCTGGTTGGTTATTTGTGCAAAAATGGGAATTGTAATCAGACACCGATGGA